>NW_006159861.1:1227869-1248442 GCF_000334495.1 Tupaia belangeri chinensis | reverse complement strand
CATCATCTCAACCCCCATGCTAACTGCCGACCCCCCCTTTCTCTTACTCTACACAACAATGAACCATTTCTCAATCAGGTTGTAACATGGGACGAAAGTGGATTTTATACACAACCGATGACAACCAGCTCAGTGGCTGGACCAAGAAAAAGCTCCAAGCATTTGCTATAGCCCAACTTGAACCCAAAGGTCATGGTCACTGTTAAGTGGGGTCTGATCCATCACACCTTTCTGAATCCCAGCAAAACCATTGCATCTGAGAAATGTGATCAGCAAATTGATGAGATGTCATCACCTACATCTGGCATTGGTTAACGGAGAGGGTCCAATTCTTCTCCACAACGCCCGACCACACATTGCACAACTAATGCTTCAAAAGTGGAACAAAGACAATGCCCGACCACACGTTGCACAACTAATGCTTCAAAAGTGGAACAAATTTTGCTATTCAATTCTGCCTCATCCGCCGTATTCACCTGCCCTCTCGTCCACTGACTACTTCTTCAAGCATCTCAATAGCTTTTTGTGGGGAAAATGCTTCCACATCCAGCAGGATTCAGAAGATGCTTTCAAAGAGTTCCTAGAATCCTGAAGCATGGATTTTTATGCTACAGGAATAAACAAACTCATTTCTCATTGGCAAATATGTGTTGATTGGAATGGTTCCTATTTTGATGAATAAAGATGTGTTTGAACCTCTGTTATAATGATTGATAATTCAGGGTCCGTAACTACAATGATGCATGCACCAACCTAATGTGTATTTGATGAAACAATAAATGAGTTCCGCAAATGTGTATTTATACATTGGGATGCTATACTACGAAAGCAGAGGATGAGAGTATCCTGAGAGCATAATAGACGTGGACGTGGGAGGATAGCTCTGAAAGGTCGCCTGAAGGTGGGACATTGTGATGGTTACACTGAGTTCTGAAGAGCAAGGAGTTAACTCAGCAGAAGAACAAAAGTATCACATGCTCCATGGACTCCTTTTTTCCTTTTCTTTTCTTTTTTATAGAAACAGATTTTTGCTACATGGTATGTACACTCGTACACTCGCTGGAGAGACAGAGAGACAGAAAGTGAAAAATCACCCTCCAGGGAAGATGGATCCATGAAATTGTTATGAAAGGAAATTGAGTGAGTAATATAACTCATCTCTGAGAAACAGCCATATATATATATATAAAACACATGGACAAAATAGCAGCTAATAGCCATTAAGATTCACAAAATGCGCCGGGATTATTCTAAGTGCTTACCTGAATCAACCGCCCTAAGAAATAGAAGCCATCCTCATCCCCAATTAACAGATGACAAATCTGAAACAGAGAGAGGAAAAGCATCGTGTCTGTGATCACACGCAGCAAGGAAGTGCCGGAACTAGGATTTCCAGCTTGCTCTTGTGGCCACAGAGCCTGTGCTGATAATCGCTTCTCTGTGAGAAAAGAATATAACTAAGTTGGGACCAGCAGTTAACGTAATGTTTATGTCGCTGGACTCCCACGTAGTCGACCGCGGTTTGCATCCCGGACCCATTGGCTTAAAACTCACGCCGGGCACTTGTGCGTGCGTGCCCAAGATCCCAAGAGGAGAATGGAGGAGAAGGGATGGCGGCGTGGCCATCCCCTCGGTGATTTCTCGCTTTCTGTCTCTCTGTCTCTCTCTGTCTGTCTGGCCAGCCCAGCCCCCCTGTAGCAAAAAAAAAAACCTCTCCAAAAAAAAAAAAAAAGAACATAAGTTAATTCTTCCCATGTTAATTAATAGATTTCATGTGATTATAATTAGTTTTCTGGGAGAGTAGAAATTTGCAGGAAATGGAACCTAAGCAAGAGTCTGAAGGTCACTTGCGACAATAGCCAGTGGGGAAATCTAATAAAAATTTGATGAAATCATAGCCTCAGCGGTGCCTCATATGAAAAAATTATGCGTGGAATAAAATATTCCAAACTGTGGTCACCTGCTTTCTAAGATTCTGGGTAGGTTTGTTTTCTTCTTTATACCATAATGTTCTGCATTTTAATAATTATTTTATTTTACCCTCAGAAAATTAAAACAACATAAACTATGTAATGTTATTAATGTAAAAATTCAAGGATGAAATAGATTTAATAGCTTCAAGAATAAAAGATGAGGTGAGGCCAACAGGTGGTGTAGTAGTTATGTGCTAGACTCCCACCTGGTCAACAGCAGTTCAGGTCCCATGATTTATTTTGATATAATCATGCTACATTTTTTAAAAAAGAATTATTTATTTTAACTTTATTTATTATTATAATTATTTTTAAAATTTGCTACAGGGCACATGTGCTCACCAGAGTGAAAGAAAGAGAAAACAGCTGGAAACTTATGCCAGGTGTGTGTGCGTGTGTACCCCAACTCGCAAGAGGAAAATAGAAGAGAGGAGATTGCAGCGTGGACATCCACCCTGGAAGGTTATTCCTCATTTTCCCTCTCTCTGTCTCTGTCTCTCTCTCCCTGGTAAGTGCATGTGGTCTATGGCAAAACCTTTAAAAAAAATGAGAGAAGGTATTTTGAACATTTATCAACTATAGCTTAATGCCAAGACTGAGTTCTAACCAATAAAAAGTATGATGAATCGATCAAAATAAGCAAAAAGGAAGTACAAGAATTGAATGCCATGCAATTTCAAAGCATAGGGAAATTTACTAGTCTGGAATAATTGTGATTAACACTCGATTAATTTATAAAGAGTATAAATTTTCAGTCTATGGTTAAAACCAACAGTCTTATTTCTGTCTGGCATAAATATTAATATAAATGACTTGTATCAGCAATCACAAGTACTGTCATATTTGCTTTATTGAATATACAAACTATTACTTGTAATCAGCATATCGTTTGTATGCTAATTGTGCTGTTAGGGTTATTAAAAATGTTTCTTTTTGTAATTATGCTCTTGAAACCTTGTTTAAATTATTAATTTACTTACGAAAGCTATTTTTTCCTTAGAGAACACAAGGGTTTTCTCCATCTTTTAATTGCTTGAATTACTAATCAGAGGCATTGAAATAAATCTGATTTTATGTTTCATGAAAGGGGAGTTCATTGATAATAATACCACAAATCAAGTTGCAACGAGGTGACACATGGAATAAACAAATGCAGGGTTAGTCCCTGATGCGTGGCAGAGACAGAGCTGGATGCTGGGCACTGCCATCCTGGAATTAATCTCAGTCTTTTGTTAAATAGACCATTTTAGTAAATATTGCAGATTATTCCTAGATGTCATACTCTCGGATGATACTCTGTGAAAACTCTTCTGCATGATGAGCCTCAATGATGGCATTGCTACACAAATGAGTGTGACAATTGCTAATGTTGTTTATGTACAATCTTAAATTAATCCTTTTTTTTCTTTTAAGTTTTTGCTATCGGGTGCATTTACTCGTGAGACAGAGAGACAGAGACAGAGAGAAATCATCCCCTAGGAGGGATGGCTGTACAGCAATCAGCAATTCCTTCTCTCCCATTCTCCCCTTGAGATTTTGGACACGCACACTTATGTGTCCAATGTATTTTTCAAGCCACCAGGTCTGGGATTCCAACCATGGAGACAACCATGTGGGATCCAGAGTCTTAACCACCACGCCACCTTCTAGTCCTGAATCCCATGCTTTACTTTGATATAACCATGTTATTATTTTGTTTAAATAATTATTCATTTAATTGTATTTATTTTTGTTTTTGTTTTCGGTTTGTTTTTTGTGTTTTGGTTTTTTTTTTTTTAATTTTGCCATTGGGCACATGTGCTCACCAGAGACAGAGAGAGAGCGAGAGAAAGTAAGCTGCCAGGGCCAGGACTCGAACAGGGGTTGGCCATGTAGGAGTGCAGCGCTGTAACCACTACACCACCTTCTGGCTCCACCATGTGATTTTTTTAATCTCTTAAAACATCGTGTTTAGTAAAGCTCTAAAGCTGGTAACAACTAACCGTGTTATGTGCCAAGCACTATTCTTAGCAGTATCTAAGAACACACACACACACATACACACACCACAAATGTACAGAATGATAGCAGAGAGGCTTCCATTCTTCTTTCACAGACTAGTAGACCTTGTTTCTACAAAAATATTTACACTTTTGGGGCCTGCAGGTGACGTGGTGTTTAAAGGTGTTGGATTCACACATGGCTGACTGTGGTTTGAGTCCCGGACCTTACGGCTTGTTTTCTCGCTCTCCTTTTCTTTCTCTGGTCAAATTAAAAAAATAATAATAACAAATGGAATTAAATAAAGAAATAATCCTTTAGAAAAAAAGAATATTTACACTTTCATCAGTTCAAATGCTATTGCCTGAGGTAAGGACCTCTGGTTTTGTGTCTGGCTACTGCAATAACCACCTAACTACTCTTCTATTTTGTATTATTCTCTAAAGTATATTCCCAACACAACAGTCAGACTACATCTTGGAAACATAAGTCAGTTCATATCAGTCCTCTTGTCAAAATCCAGAGACTTCACAATGGTTCCAAACGTCCATGGGACTTGCCGCTACTGGCTCACACTGACACTCATGAGCTCCTCCTCCTTAGGGATTCTGCTCTTGCTTTTCTCCCTTCTGACCTCAAAGCTCTTTAATCATGTTTATTATTATTATTATTTTAAATTTTGCTATTGGGCATGTACACTCACCAGAGAGAGACGAGAGAGAAAGAGAAAGTGAGAGAACCAAGCTGCCGAGTCCAGGACTCGAATCATGGGTGGCCATTTGGGAGTCCAGTGCCTTAACCTCCATACCACTACTGGCCCCTGTAATTTCATGGTTTATTCCTTCATCTATTTGCAAATATTAGCTCGGAATTATCATCTCACTGAAGTTGAACATGACAGCCCTATTTAAAACTGCAAACCGTACTCCTCACTTCTTCCTGGTCTTTATTCTAGATCCCTCTTAACCTGCTCTATCCATCTTTTCCTCCTGTAGCATTTATCACCTAAGAACATGCTCTATAATGTAACTGTTGAGTATGTTTATTGTGTAGTTGTCTGTGTCCTCCCCTTCGAAGATAAGCTTCAACAAGGGCAGGAGTCTCCGTTTTGTCCCCGATACATGCCCGGGTGCTTTGAGCAGTCCATAATACATAATAGTCCCTTAACATAGCGATCTAGTCTCATCTAATAAGTAACTCCATACACTCTTATTTGGCAACTATTTATTGAACACCATTCTCATGAGTAATCCGGTAAAGAAACTATGATTTTTGTGAAGAAATGCACACACCATAAAGCTGAATACAATGATGGTCACTGACATTACCTCAGTGAAAGCTGAACTGAAGGTTGTAAGAAATGAAGGATGATGAATGAAATACGTTATTACCAATGGAGGATTATCATGGTTCTCTAAGATATGAGAGATTATGTTCTATTTTGATGGAATCTAAAGAGTAAGGCATTTGTATAGTACGTACACATTTGCTTTGTTTTTAGATTTTTTGCCTTGAGGTACATGCACTTGCTGGAGAAAGACAGAGACAGAAAGATGGGAAATAAGAAATCATCCCCCCACCCCCAGAGGAGAATGGCCATTCTCCAGTCTCGCTTCCATTCTCCTTTCAGGGTTTTGGGCATGCACTCATACGGGTCCAGTGTGGTTTTCAAGCCATCATGTCCAGGACTTAAAGCACCATCAGCCCTGTAGGAGTCCAGTGCTTTAACCACAATATTTTTTAACTACAAAAATTTCACTTGCAATTTTGCTAAGTAAAAGAATTGTAGAGAGAAAAATAACAAATTCATCACAGAGCTATTAAATTTATATCTCAAGAAAATATTTCCCTTAATATTGAGCAAAGAAAAAATAAAATAAAATTGTGTATAACACAAACTTCTGTCAGTTCTTTAAGAGATATTTTTGCTACAGGGCACATGCACTTGCTGGAGAGACAGAGAGAGATAGAGAGACAGAAAGCAAGAAACCCCCTAGGGGGGATAGTCATGCCATGATCCCTTCTCCTCCATTCTCCTCTTGGGATTTTGGGCCTGCAAGTACACATTCCCATCATGAGTTTCAAGCCACTGGATCCAGGTGGCTTGAACTGCAGTCAGCCATGTAGGAGTCCAGTGACATAATCATTATGCCATCTGCTGGTCCCAAAATTTCTGTCATTTTTTTTCTTTATTTTTATTTAGGAGAGAGATTTTTACCATCGGGTGCATGCATTCACCAGAGAGACAAAGAGACAGAAAGCGAGAAATCACTCCCAAGAGGGGATTACCATGCTGCAATTCCTTCTCCTTCATCCTCCTCTTGAGATCTTAGGCACACATGCACATGCACCTGGCATGAATTTTAAGCTGCAAGGTCCAGGGGTCAAGTCTCAGTTGACCACATGGGAGTCCAGTGGCATAACCATTATGCCATCTGTTGGTCCCAATTTTGTCATTTTAAGTCAATTATTTGGGAACTTTATTTCTTATTTTCCAAATTTCCATTCTTTGATAGCTCCCTGATCAAAAAGTTGGACTGAGAAGTGAGAATGGATTACCACCATTCCACAAGTAAACATTTCTCCTCTATATTGACAACCCAGAAAAATAAACTGGCAGAGATGGAAACCAGCTTTGTGTATGTTAGGGCCATTTCTCTGCAGGAAAACTATGTTATTCTCTGACATTTGATGACTTAAAGCATGTGCAAGACTTGGAGGATCTACTTTCTTGTATGCATAGAAGAAAGATGCACTACTTATTTCTTTCACTTGGGAAACATGAAAAAGATGGTAATGGATCAAAAGAAAGTTAATGATCAATATTTTTTGTAGGAAAGTGGGAGAATAAAGAAAAAAATTAAAATCTGAAAGAATAATAGGAATAAAAAAAGAGAAGAAAATATAAAACAAATAGGGAGTCTGATATGACACATGCACAGATACTAGAGTGCCACTTTGTAAATAAGCAAGAGAATGCAAGAGTTTACTCAGATGGCTGTGAGTGATTGCTTTTGGTACCCCTTTGCAAAATGAAATACAAAGTAGTACAATAAAATATGTAATAAATGCTCCTCTTACTTTGGGCCAATAGCTAAACAAGTGTTTGATATAACTTTCTACCCTTGCACAGGATAGGATAGTTTCTTTTCTTTTTAGTCAATACTTATCATGACTTCTTTCAAATCATGACATTTTGTAAATATTAGAGTAAGTGAATTTTGTACAATTTTCAATAGATGAAAAAGTACGTATGTCATTCTCACATAAAATATATTCACATGGGAGATCAATATACAATATTTTTAAAACAATGAACTTAACCAGGGTCAGCAGGCAGCATGGTGGTTGGGCATTTGGATCCTCATGGCCATCTGTGTGGTTTGAGTCTCAGACCCGGCAGCTTAAGAGTACGTGTGGCTGGAGAGTGGGAGGATAAAGATAAAACTGAAAAAATGAAAGAATAATAGAAATAAAAAAAGAGAAGAAGGAAATGTAAAACAAGTAAAGACATAAAGTGCCTATGTGCCCACAATTTCCAAGAGGAGAATGAAGGAGAGGGGATTAGGGTCTCAGGGTAGAGGAGAGAGTGATTACTCACTTTTCCTCTCCCTCTCTCTCACTCTCTCTCTGTCTTTCACAAACCCTCACATTCTATGGCAAAAAAAAAAAAATAAATAAAAAATAACTTTACTGAATCTCACACAAAATTTATAAAAATCTATTATTAATTTCCATTATTAGAACATTTCCATAAACAGAAAATTGAAACTATTTAAATTTCTTCTCTTGTAGCTGTCATACTATTTTCCTAGATTCACCTAGAACTGGAAACATGCATTTCATGCATTACAATAACAGATTTCTTTGGGTGTTGTTGTACAATATGTCTCAAATCATAGTACTACTTGCAGATGGCTTTAATTTACATAAAAAGTTCACATCAAGTGTCATTATAACTACTATTTTTCTCCCCTTTTGTGGACTGGAATATAAGAAATTGAAAAAACAACCTATTTCATGCCATTTAGTTGACAGTATAATTGAAAATTATCTTGACTGAGTTAACTTAGTGTGAATGTTTTAATGATGTCTAGCACATGAACACAAAAGTCGGGTAAAGTACCTCTTGCAGTCCATCTGATGTCGCACACAGTTAAACCAACAGCGCCCTCTAGTCTGTACCAGTGCGATCTCTATCATCATTGTTTTACCACTTTGGTCAATCAAACTCACCAGGTCTAAAAATAGTGATCTAAAGCTATAATGAAGGTTTAGATTTTTATGCTATTTGGAAGTATATATCCCAAGAAAAGAATGTAACAAATGATAGCTAATTTAAAATGAGGCTAAAACTAATAACAAAAAATGTAAGACAGCTCACATAAAATTTTGTTAAAACACTTTGAAAACTATGACATATTCCCTTAACTGGAATCATATAGAAATCACATAGAAATAATATTTATCCCCAGTCTTTTTCTCATCTGTAGTATTTCTGATTGTTCAGTTTAATCTACAATCATATGCTTCTTCATAGTGCCTCTCTTCACAGTCCTGGTAACATCTGTACACACTTCTATTAAGATTACCTTATGATTCTTTGTATAATTCTTATTATTTTATTCATTTTCTACACTATACTTAAAAATGTTTTAGGGCTAAGCCTAGTTAATTTTTGGAGTAATATTTGTTGCCATCCCAAACTAAAACTCCATAATACCTTGATAAAAGAGTCCTGATTATATTCTAGTTCTATTCCACACACCAAGTAATCATCTGTCTTTGTCCTAGGTCAACCATGGATTGTAAGTAAATGTTGTAATTCCTTTCTGTTTCCAGTGATTGGTTTGGGCCTAGGTGTTTGACAAAATGTTGGCCAGTCAGAAACAAGAAAAAGCCTGCTAGGTAGCTTCTAGAAAAGGTTTAATAAGTGTAAAGAAAAAAAAAAAAAAAGGCGGGGAGAGGAGAACAAGGGTGTGGAATGAAAGACACCAGAAGGAATTGACTACTTTTCTCTTCTGGAGACTTGTGAGTCTGCCTGTGACAACTACAACGACAGCAACCATGCAGCAACCAAGGGGAGAGTTTGCCAGAGACACTCAGGGCAGGAAACACCGATTTCCAGCTTTTGTTATTTAGCTGATGAGCCACCCACCATCCCTTTAGTCATATGTCTTCTTATGAATGGATTTTCTTTACATTTGAGCCGGTTGGAATTTTCTGATCTTTTCAATAAAAGGTGTCCTACATGATATAGCCTTCTCCAATTTAATAAGTAGACCCTCAAGAATATTAAAAAGATATTAAACTCAGATTTTACTGCAAGATGGAAGTATCAGGTGGGAATATTTAGTAGAAATCTAACTTTATGCATCAGAAAGGCACATTATGGGATTTCTGAAATGGTACCAAATATGATATTCCGGTGACCAATCTTCTAGCAAGTGTCGTGTATCATAAAGAAAGTGGATTGAATCCCCAGAGCAGTTCTCTTTTGTCTTAGTAACTGTAAGTTTCTAGCTTGGAGGACAAAAGCAGAATATGCAATTGCTATTACTTCAAATTTGGAGTATTGAATGTAAGTTAAATGTACGAAATATATCTCACAGAGCATTTTCACTGGATTTGGCTCTTAAAAGATAAAACCTCGAAAGTTGTTTATAATGTTTCCTGTCCAACATTCAAATTTAATTAGTAGCCTCTTGATTCTAAACATCACGATTTTTTTCAAACACAGGTTTACAAAGAGCGCGGTCTCCTCCAGAGCAGCTGATGAGGGAGGATATTACCTCAGGTTTTTCGGAAAGGAAATATCACACAACGCTTATATGAGCCCGTTTCCTTTTAAGTCAAATGTCATCATCTTTCAAGATAATCTCCAGGCGGAAAGAAATTTTTTTTCTTGCAATTTTGTTAGCAGCCAGTGGCTAATGGAAAATTGAAAATGGAAAATACACAGGTATGAGAAACAGCTTGTGATTTCTACGCAAATCTCTCCTGCATGAGTTCATTAATTGATCATTATTTTTGTCGAGTTACCCTTGAGTTTCTTCAGACATTTTCAAAAATAAATAATCAAGGACAACTGAAAAAAATCAGAATCAATGGTTTGAGTAGAAACATAATATCCAAAACGATAGTATTTCCCTTTAGAAACATTTTTACCTCTGACTAAAGATATACCCAAGACTCTGTCATTAGCTACAACTCCTCATTTTACATAAAAAATGGAAGAACTAATAAATAAAGCTTCAAGTGTTCATACTGTTGTAAGCATTAATTCTCTGACTGGAAAGGTATTCTAAATTATTAGTGCAGAAAAAAAATTTTGTAGTATTATGTCTATCACAGTATTATAATAAAACACTTTAACATCCAAATAATTGTCAAACAATGGGGCAAAAGTATACAAAAATTGAGAACGGTTAGGTAGGTTCTCAATTCACTGAGCTATGAGGCCTGGGATCTTCCCACCTTCAGCCCTCAGCTGCCTGGTACAGAGTTAATGCTCAAGAATCAAGATTCGCTCCCTCACTCATTCTTATTCATTCAAAGACCATCCACTGGAGTAATGATGCTACTTACTGGTGACTCAAGGATTAATAATATGCAAATTTGCCTTACAGGGGTAAGAGATATAATTGGGATAGGATGGGAGAAAAATATTATATATAACAAAGGTGATGAGGCCCTGATGCCCTGCGGGTATCTGATTGGTTTAACAAGTATCTGATGGGAACTATGTTGATCGGCCACAGAAAGCATAAAGAACAGTGGGAAGGGTTAAAGACAACAAGGGTGAAATTCACTTGATTAAAAGAACAAGAAACATCGCATGTCTCCACTTAACATACACCGACTGTCTGCACTCTATGGTAGAGACTGAAAGACTGGGGAACATAAAAGTATTAAAAATTGTAATGGACACTAGAGACAAAGTGGAAAGAGTGGAAGAGTGTAGGAAATATGGGGGGAAAATGGAGAGGTGAGACACTTGTGGGACACAGATAAGGTTTATTATCCGTTGACTGTTGACAAGGATGTGCATGGGGGTCTCAACTGGGCTGGGCTGAGGTGTATATCATGCTGGGTAAAGTCTCTTCACAATCTAAATGATGTATAGTGATTTGATGTATGAATAATAATTAAAAAATACATTAAAAAAGAAAAAGAACAAGAGAAAGTCAGTGATACTCCCTGAGGCCGTCACTCACTCAGGTGGGAGGACAGTCAGGGTGGGCTGGAGGAGTTTGGAAAGAGCCTGGACTAAGAAGGGGCCTAACCTGTATTTGCTCCATTGTAACAGGGACTTAAGAGCTGCTGAATTTTTCCATGTGTCATCTACATTCCCTCATTTTCAAAAGTTTTCAGAGATGATCTGATTTTTTTTTTCTTAATTGTGATACAGATGCAAGTTAGATGTGGTAAGAGGCCATGCCTACCTAATACTGGCTGCCTTAAGGCCAAAGAGTCAGTTTGGTATTCAGAATTCCCTGCAAGAGAGTGACCCTGAGGGTGTGTGGCTGGCTGGAGCAGAGGGGGCTCCTGTCTGCTCCCTAGCAAGACGGCCTTCATGGAAAAGGCAGCCAGGCTTAAGAAATGTTTCCTTTATTTTCTTTCTATTCACTCCTCAGCTGAAAACATATTGGCATGAGGAACACAAGCAACTTCAAAAAACTGCATTTCCTGAGATGTTCAACATTAAAGAATATGTCCAAGATCCTGAGAGGAGAATAGAGGAGAAGGGATTATGGCATGGAGATCCCCCCAGGGGGTGATTTCTCACTTTCTGTCTCTCTATCTCTCTCTGCCTTTCTGGCAGTCCATGTGCCCTATAGCAAAAAGCTCTGGGGGGTAAGGGGGAGAAAAGAAAAATAGCAGGCAGTTTAATTTATTTTAATTTGCATAAACATCACCATTTGCTTTAAAATGATAGTAAGAAGTTGCAGATGACTTCGGTAAGGGGCTTATTAACATACGGTATTCATCAATCGAATCACGTTAATGTATGAAAAATTATACTTTGTTTAATTTTAACTTCTGACTACATCTGAGAAACTTTCACTTACAGCTTACTTTTACCCAAGTTATGTATTAATAGTAAAAAGAATGTATGTGGGTGAACATTTGTAAGTTTTTCATTGAATAGTAACAGATATAAATGCGACACGCTAAAATCAAAACAGCTTCCACGGTCTCTTTCCAATGCCTTATGCCACTCAAAATAAAGTATGTAATTTAGTTTAAAGGCACGACATGCAGAACTGAAAATTTTAACAAGCATAATACTTAGAGCAGATCAGACAAAGGCAAACAATAGAATTTCTATAACCGCATCCCTAGTCGATTTCCAGCATTAAGTAATTTTGATTATGATATTTACTCAAAATATTTTGTTAGTTTAAGTGATAAATTTTATATTATTATTTTTATATTTTATTTTAATAAAAATGCTAACAAGATAGTCAATATTAATCATTGACCATAATAACAAATGCATTTGCTTGTATAGTCATTCTTTTAGTGGACTTAATACTGACGTTTAATATAATGTTATAAACACACCTAACACAAATATATTGTTTACCTGAGAAAAGAGAAACATTGTCAGATTTTTTTATAATTGGTTTTTAATTATAAAATGCCAGTTATGTAAACCTAGGGTCATTAGGAAAAGTCATGGACCTTGGAAATGTACAGGGTACTTCAAAAAGTTTGTGAAAAGTGGAAATTAAAGTTTGAGATTTGGGGAACTAAATTTTTTTGAATTTTATATGTCATTTTAATTTTTAATTTTCTCTTTCACTAGAAAGAGAGAGCAAGCTGCCAGGTCTAGGACTCAAACTGCTGTCGCCTACGTGGGAATTTAGTGGATTTAAACACCATGCCATCTGCAGACTTCCCAAGTTTTTTCTTTTTTTTTTTTTTTTGAGAGATTTTCACTGTAGGGCGCGTGTGCTCGCCAGACAGACAGAGAGAGACATAGAGACAGAAAGCGAGAAATCACCCCCCAGGGGAGATGGTCACGCCGCAATCCCTTCTCCTCCATTCTCCTCTCAGGATCTTGGGCACGCACGCACACGCGCCCAGCGTGAGTTTTAAGCCACCGGGTCCGGGACACGAACCGCGGTCGACTACGTGGGAGTCCAGCGACATAGCCATTACACTAACTGCTGGTTCCCCTTCCCAAGTTTTTTAATCCATGCATAGTTGTTTTTTATTTTTTTTTTATAAGATGCATGTTCCATGAAATTTTTTTAATTGCCAGAGGGCTTGTACAGTCAAAAGAGATAGACAACACCCCCACAGGGTTTAGTCACATCACAGGCTTTTCTTTTCTCTGGTCCTTTTCCCACCAGAATTCTGGGTACCCATGCACACAAGCCTAGTCTGTTTTTATTCCCAAGCCCCCAGGGATGGGATTCGAACTGCAGTTGGTCGTGTGGGGTCTGACTCCTCATGCACAGTACTTAGCTGATGCTCTACGGCCCTTCCATGAGATTTTTGAAGACCACATCTATTAAAAATTTTGCGAGACAGTAGTTTTTTCCTATAGCCTGGGTTGTGATTTAGGAGAAATGCTTGGCAAAACGTTGCTTACTAAAGTCAAGATGCATTGAAACACTTTTGTAGCACTTGAAATATATTTGTACTTATTAACTGTAGCGTTATATATCTACATGTACAATTTTCGTCATATTCATACCTGTGAACTCTACCAAGTATTAGCTTGAAAATTAGATAATGTGAGGGCAAGAAGAGATGCACTAGTAAACAACCAGGCAAAGAGGGAAAATCACTGAGCAGGAGGCCCAAGTTCTAGTGATGACCCGCCATAGAGCAAAGGGGACTTGGGCAAGCTACATATTGCCTTTTGGACTCCCATTCCTCATCCATAATATAAATGGTTTAATGATACGAGTTTTATGATCAAACCTTCAAAATTTGTCTAAGATTTTTTATTTATCGTTTTAATGTTGCCAGAGGGCACACAGGCTCACCAGAGAGATAGACAGAGAGAGAGAGAGAGAGAGAGAAAGAGAGTGAGAGCACCACCAATGGGGAATGATCATGGTGCTATCCCTTCTCATCCATTTCTCTCTCCCTTGGGATTTTGGGCATGCACACCCATGTACCTGTCATGCTTGTCAAGTCATTGGGTCTGGGACTCGAACTGCACAGTTTGCCATGTGCAATCCAACTGTCTTAAGCACCAAATTATGAACTGGCCCAAGATTTAATTTATCTTTTCAAATTAGAGTAAAATAATAAGTTTTTTAAAAAACAAAAACTTGGGAAAATAAATAAATAAAATTTTAAAAAGAAACAAAAGAAAACTTTTTTTTTCTAGACAAAGAGAAGTATTGAAAACTTTTTTGAAAGAATAACAAATGTTATGGGACCAGCAGTTAGCATAATGGCTATGTCGCTGGACTCCCACGTAGTTGACCGCGGTTCGTGTCCCAGACCTGGTGGCTTAAACTCATGCCGGGCACGTGTGCATGCATGCCCAGGATCCCAAGAGGAGAATGGAGGAGAAGGGACTGCGGTGTGGCCATCCCCCCTGGGCGGTGATTTCTTGCTTTCTGTCTCTATGTCTGTCTGGCGAGCACACGCGCCCTATAGCAAAAACCTCTCAAAAAAAAAAAAAAAAAAAAAAGGAAGAAAAAAAAGAATAAAAAGGTTATGAAAATAATTTTATCATTTCACATTTACTACTTCTTGTTTATATTAGAAAAATATTTTTCTTTGTACCTAAAAACATTTATAGAATGGTTAGGGTATTCTTTTTCTAACTTTCCCATGGAAAGGAAAGTTAAAAGCCTAGAATATGCCCAGATTATGGATATAGTATGCTACATTTATGTAACTAGGTTACAAGAATATAGTTTTCAGAGTCTGAAAATAGATATAAATGAGATCATACAGCATTTTATTTCTCCATCTAACTTATTTTATTCAGCATAATCTCCTCCAGATTCACCCATGTTGTCACAAATGGAAACATTTCCTTTTTTTAAGGAGTGGATATGTGTGTATGTTGTATTCTTCACAATTTCTTTACCCATTTATATGCTCATAACACTTGCTATTTCCGTATCGTGGCTATTGTGAGAAATGCTGGAATGAAGGTAGAAATCTAGAGATCTCTCAAGGTACTGACTTCACTTCCTTTGTGTATAAACTCATAGCACATAGATCATATAATACTTGTACTTTTATTTTTTAGATTGTCTTTAATATTTTTAGTTTATTTCATCCATGATCAAAAAGAGACAGAGAGAGAAAGATAGAGAGACAGTACCCACAGCAAGTTCCTAATGCTGCAATCTACCTCTGGCCTTGGCCAGCCGTGGGTTGTGAGCACAGAAGTGCCTGATATGTGTAGGAAGTATGCAGCTCTAGAATTCCCCATGTAGATCAGCCTTGTAGTGTCATGTTTTACCACTGCATCACCATCTAGCTTCTCTATTTTTAATTTTTTGAGGAACTTCTATACTGTTTTCCATTATTGTTGTACTAATTTACACTGACCCACAATGTATGAAGGCTCCTTTTCTTTACACACTTACCAACATTTTTTAACAATTGACATTTTGGTAATAGTCATCCTAACAGGTGTGAAGGTATAGCTCATTGAAAGTTTGATTTGCATTTCCCTGATAATTGGTAATGATTTGAGAACCTTTACATATACCTGTTGGCCATTCATATTTTTCCTTGGGAAGATGTCTTTTCAGATGCTTTGGTCACTTTTAAATTGGTTGCTTATTTTTTCATTATTGGGTTCTAAAACTTCCTTATATATTTTGGACAATAGCTTTTTACAAGGTACACGATTCACAAATACTTTTTCCCAATCCACAGGCTACCTTTTCATTTTATTGGTTATTTCACTTGATGTGTGATATACCATTTGTAGGTGGGATCTAAAAAAAAAAAAAAAAAAAAAAAAAAAACTAAGAAACAATGTGAGTATATAGAAACAGAGAGTAGTTCAGTATTACAGGGTTTGTGCAGGAGAAGGCATGGGTAGGTGCAGGACACAGGGTACCATTATGCATTAATGTAGGATAAACAGCTCCTGGGATTTTCGTACAGCAGAGAACTGTAGTTCACAATATTGTTATGTTAAATATTTTCTAAGAGAAGATTATAAGTGCTGTTACTACGCATTCAAAGAAAGCAACTACGGAAGGTAATGAATAAGTTAAATTGTTTACATGTAATAACCATCCAATATGTATGTTCATTAAAACATATTATACACCTTAAATTTATACAATTAGAAAAAAAAAATCTGAAAATAGCCCAGTCATTAGTGGTCTATAGAGCACTAACAGAGCCCTAAGCTTGTCAGTAAAGTTGGAAAAAAGTCTGCACGTGTGGTCGAATGAAGGCTACCCTGATGACTTAGAGTACAACACCTTATGGAGGAGAGAATGGGAGAAGAAACTGCTTTTCCTCTCATTTCAATGTCCGTGGGTGACACTCAATGAAGTAACACTGTTGGCCTCTCTGCAAACCCCACACTCCTCTCAGTAAGAAGTGTCAGTTATCTGATGAATTTGGAAGGAGGATGATCACGCTTGGTTCAGCCTCTTCCTCTTCGATTCCCCTAGAAACACAGTGCTCAAGCAATGCTGGATGGAGTTGCAAGTCTGCATTTTGGGTTCCCCAGTGGACCTAAATATTATTAGGCCCCTGTTCCTGGCTGACTGGGAAGGCTAGAGAAAGGCCAAGACTGTGGGTTGGGTCCCGCTGAGGATGCTTGTGTTTTTTTCTTCCCTTTCTCTTCTATCCCTCACTCTATACTCAGTGTCTACTCGGAAAGGGGTGGGCAAGCCACTGTGCACATGGTAGTTAAGGTAAGTACTATGTGTGTCTTTTTGTTGTGTCTTTTTTTAAAACTGATACATAAGAAGTATTTTATGGGGTACAGTAATTTTTTTTCTATCCTAATACAACATACAATGATTAAATTAAAATAATTAGTATACCCATTATCTCAGGTATCTATCATGACTGTGTTGGGATCATTTAATATTTTAAATTTTAATGTTTTTAGGAGGTCTATACACTTTTCTACCGACCACATATCCCCATTATGGGTATTATTTTTTCCCATTACATATTTGGGCAAAGTAACAAGAGCCTATGAGACATTTAATAACTAATGATAATTTTAAGACTCCCTCACTCTCCCCCAAATAATAAATGAAAAGAAACTTTACAAAATAAAGTTAATTAAATATTTACATAATGTACTATCATGGTAAGTTCATTTATCTTAATTATTCATAAAAATGTATTATATTTGAAAACAATTTTCTCATGTAGCAAAAAATTCAATATGCTTCCGATTATGAAGTATATGTGATTGTGAAAACATTATTATCAATTGTCAATCAAACCAGTCTTCATTCTAAAAGAACTTCATTGAAAAAATCTTGTTATTTACAAGACTGCATCCGCAAAGACCTAATTTCTACTCTGTGACCAGGGGAGAAGCGGTATCTGTGTTTCAAGACAACTGTACTATTTCTGAATTGGTATCTCCCTCTAGAAGTATTGTACAAACATTTTATACGTGCAAAACCCTTAAATATATCCATTTGTAGGACCAGCAGATGGTATAGTGGTTATGCTGCTGGACTCACGTGTGGCCAACTGCGGTTTGGTTCTGGACCCAGTGGCGTGAACCTCAGGCCTGCGTCTGTGAGTGAGCAGGGATCCCGAGAGGAAAAATGGAGGAGATGGAATTGTGGCATGCCCTTGCCCTGGGGGGTGATTTCTCTCTTTCTCTCTGTCCCTCTCTGCTTCTCTGGCAAGCACACATGCTTTATGTCAAAAATTTCTCTCTCTTGAGGAAAAAAAAAAAAGAAAAAGAAAGAGGGAAAGAAAAAGGGAAAGAAAGAAATATAAACTGCTGAATTAAAAAAAAAATACATATCAATTTGTAACAGGCCATTGTGAATTTAAAAGCAAACCACCACAAGACAAATTCTGTATACATAAGGCCATTTTCTGGTTTTGAAATATATTAATATTAAAGGATTATTTATTTGGATTTTTCACATTAATAAAAATTGTTCCTATTCAGTGTAATTTTTTTTTCCAGGAAGAAGCTGTCCTCTATAAGTTTACATATAATTACAAGGATTTTTAAAAGGAATGGGCCTAAGAGTAAAAACAGATCCAGGAGATATTTTGAACAGAAAACTATAGAATTCTCCCTGAAACTTTGGCATCACTTGCAGATGATCAGTGAAGAATGGCTGGGGGAATACCTTTATAACCCAATGCTAATTTAAATTAAATGTGTTTGAGAATGCTCAGACACTGTCTCTAATTTTCAGTTCGATTTTCTCAAACTCTTTAAAAAAAATAAAATTGATCCTGTGCAGGTACATTTAGTTTAATTCTGCTTTCATTTTGGCTCTAGGGTTGGGTTCTGAAATAGATATGCCTAACAGAAACTACTATAATCTTTTCCCTAATGTTTACAGGGCTTGATAATCACTTGTTGTACATCATAAAATCGCAAGTACCTCCATTACACTTCACTTTTTATTTCCTCCACAATAATAACATTTTTAGCTTTGCTTCTCCAAGGTTTAGCAGAACACTGGCATATTCAAATAAAGATGTTTTGAGATAATTTCATGCAAGGTATCCTAAGGAAATCATTTCCTGACAATTAAAATCCAACTAAGAGCTTATTGCAGCTGTTATAAAAGAAAATAAGCCTTTCAATTGAAGAAAAGAAGTAATCACCATTCTATTGAAAAGTTGAGATCAATAATGGGTAGCTAAGACTGCAGCACTTGATGAAAATTGTCTAAGCTTTTGACAAATTCGTTATTGGAAAAACAAAAAAAAGGCTTTTTTGTCTTTTGTGCATCCTAAGATTGAAACAAACATTAATCAACAACATTGACTCCCCCTTTTTTTTTAGAGAGAGATTTCTGCTCTAGGGCACTTGTGCTAGCTGGGGAGACAGAGTGGATAGCTAGAAATCACCCCCAGGGGGGATGGCCATGTACAATCCCTTCTCCTCCACTCCTCTTGGGATTTTGAGCACGCACGCACATGTACCTGTCGTGAGTTTCAAGCAGCCAGGTCCAAGACTCAAACCGTAGTTGACCACCTGGGAGTTCAGCACCTTAACTACTACTCCCCCTGCGGCCTCCAATTAACTGCTTTTTTTTTTTTTTTTTTTTTAATAATAAATGAGTAGCTGGAAAAGGTGATGGCATAACCTTGACAGATACTAAATTTAAGAGGCGAATTAACTGGGGTGTGTGGGCCAAAGGTGTCTTTGTTACCAAAGACAGAAACACTGAAAAATTAGACGGTTATCATCTAATCAATTACCAACCAAGACTAATATTATAAAAGTGGAATTTATTAAATGTTTTCATAAACACTGATTCTATGTAGAAAAACGTTAAGCTTTTAAAAATTCTTAGACGTTATTAATGAACAGTAACCAGCGGGGGAGAAGGAGGCTGTCTCATCGGGCCAATCACTTTACAACCCACACGTGGATCTGAACCAGGGCTGCTGTGTCAGCTGCCAAGCCTGATGTTCACATGTCAGAGAATTAGCCCTCGTCCTGCAGGGCCTTTAACAGATTTTCCATACCTTGGTTCTCTTTAAACTTTAATGAAAATGACTCTCTTTATTAATAAAGTTATTTTCAAATCTTTTCTTCCTTTTCATATCCAAATAGTGCCTTAACTCATGGGTTCTACAGAACAAATTTTCATTGAGGAGGGCAAACAGAACTCCCTAGAGCTACTTCACAAATATCCTAAGAGTGTCACTCTCAGTCTGCAAGAAGCTTTTACTGGAAGTAACACATATAACAAGGAGGTACATCTGATGGCTCTTCTGGCCTGAAGTTGCATCTGTTTTTAAGGCACCGACATATTAGAACTGTTGAAAACTATAGACTGTGTGGCATACAATAGTTGTAAATGAACTGAATTTCTTCTGAGGACAGATTCCTTGATCTAAAGGTGTTAAAGTGTTGTAGGAAAACAGTAAGAATTCACTCCTGGATAATCCTCCGTATGAGGGCTGGTGTTCTCAGACCTGGGAAGTTTACAGTGCTGAGGAGTGCTGGAAAGAGCTCAGTCTTTGGACCTAACAGAGTTACGGTGAAGTCTGGACTGCCGCTTAATAGCCGGGAGACCTGGAGCAAGCATAACCTCTCCAAGTCTCAGTCTCAGGAAGAAACAAGGGGAAGAAACATTTACTTTAGCATGAAGAAGATGGCTTGTTTAAACATTAGTTGAGTTTCTTCCTGGTTAAGGGCCTCTGCCTTCTTGTTCTTAAAGCATTTACTTCAGAAAACTTCCAGTTGTAAGTTTTCTCTGCTCTTCCAAGAGAGGAATTTTCTCCCAGCCTCTGGCCTCCTTACAACCTAGGAATGTCCACCTGGGAGTAATGACAGTGTCCTCACCTCCTAGTCTCTGGGAGGGCAAGAGCCTCACTTTGACAAACGGTAACTAGTAATCACGGGCCGTGCAATCACACACCTTTTCCATTAGCTCACCCCACTGACAGAAACGCACCTGCCTTCAGTTTCAGGCGTTGCCTGCACTCTTT
>NW_006159861.1:1214460-1227849 GCF_000334495.1 Tupaia belangeri chinensis | reverse complement strand
CTTCCCCTCTCTTGCAGTAGTCTTGAAAAAATCATCTTGCCTGTTTAATCATGTTCAGTGCAATTTTTCATTGATGAAAGTCGTGGATTAAATTAAAATTAAATTAAAGGATTAAATTAAAAATAAATTGTAACATACTCAACATCTCATATAATGACTCCTTACTAAATCTTATTTTTTTCTCCATCCTCTTCTCTTTCACATCACAACCTTTGAAAAGAGATCCCTGAAAATTCCCTATGCCTTTTTTTGAAAGATCAGCATAGTGTGCATGATATGACAGTGAAACAACTTTCAAAACAAATCTCCTGTAGTTTTGTTCATTTGTTGTTTCGTTCTATGGATGAACCGTCTCAAGGAACTTAACCGTCACAATCTCTGTTTCCAATGCTCCCTGAGCTGGCTTGAGCAGACAGCATGTTACCACCAGTAACCATGATGGGGCCAGGACTGCTCAGGTCTCCGGCCCAAATGGTTCCAAGCAGGGAGAGCCGATACTATGGCCCCAAAGCCGAATTGCAGATTCCCCTTTGGGAAGCAAGAATATTTGAATGCTATCACATCAGGAGGCGTGGATGCTCAGGAAGTATCCAAGGCGGAATCTTAAAGTCTGTTTTAGTCTAAATGTGCTCCAGAGTTAAATCAAAGAAACCCTTCTTCTGAGTCACTCTTTGAGTACAGAGGAATAAAACACAGGTCACTGTCATTTCCTTTTTCATGAATATGAAAATGGTCTGTTCCCTTTTCATTCTTTACTGGGATCGCTCAGCAGGCCATTCAAAGCCATCTTTAAACCCATTTTAATTAGATTACATTTCTCTGAAGTTCTCTACATGACTCTTAAAGGAGAATGATGAAAGATAGTATGCAAATTTTGGAATAAAAGTACTTTTCAAAGGCTCCATTTCTGTTACGCAATAAGCAATCAATGACATACCAAGATCTCCGTTGACATACTTGGTTTTTCTTTAAGGTTACAATGTTTTACGATGTGTTTCTATCCACAGCAATGTATCTCAGGCTCTGGTTTAAGTTTTTTAACTGGCAATTTTTATTGCTAGAAATATTTACCATATGGTCAAAGAAGAACACTGTGAATTGTTTATAGCTATTGCTATCTTTAATATCTAATATAGAGCTTAAATATATTTTTTGAGAGATTTTCACTATAGGGTACGTGTACTCACTGGAGAGACACAGAGAGATAGATAGAAATTGAGAAATCACCCCTCAGGGGTATGGCTATGCCGCAATTCCTTTTCTTCCATTCTCCTCTTGGGATTTGGGGCATGCATGCACACATGCCTGGCATGAGTTTTAAGCTGCCAGGTCCAGGACTCGAACTGCTGTCGAGTATATGGGAATCCAGAAACATAACTATTATGCCATCTGCTGGTCCCAAGAACTTGAAGACTTTTAATGATTATCATGTCTTATTGTTCGATTATATCCCAAATATAAAAATATGACTGTTAATGCCTTAACTAAAGAGCATAAAAACAAAACAGTAAAGAAAATTTTGAATTTTCTTGAAACTAGTATGGAAAATACACATAAGCTTATTATAAAGAAAAATATAGATAGAAACTATAATTTTGAATAAGCCATAAAAGAAGATAATTTTTCCGAACACTTAAATCTAACTTCTATTTCCTTAAAATTAAAGTTAAAAAGATAAATATATACTTAAAAATAAAAAAGATAAACAGATATTTTTCCCCATGTATAAAAAGCACATATAGAACACACCTAGAAATAGGCTTATTATAACTAATCAACACGACTTATGGAAGTAGAGTTTAAAGGAGGTCATGAAGAATATAAGATTTCTGACATCGGGATACTCTATTTGATAGTTTAACTTTACTGCATAATCAACAAATCTGAATAAAATCTGTCAATTATTTTAGTGAAGTTAGAATTAAATTCTCTACTCATAGTTAGAATTACTGATATCTAAGCATGTGATTAATATCTGGGCAATATTGTTAAAATACATGCCATCTAATTTTTGCTCTTTATAACTATGTGATACTGGAATACACTTTCTTCTTTTGGGAAGAGATATTGAATCAGTGTATAGCAGAAACTTTGAGTGGTAAGGACAGTGAAAGCTGTCAGAATCAAAATGGAAGCCTTCATGTCAACATGCATTAAAGCCCTGGCCAAGCTGAACTACACAGACTACAGGGGTGGCTCTCACCTACGTATGCCAGATAAGAATGCCACCAGGACTCTGCCAGGCCCGCACTCCTGTGCAAAGGCCACCACAACTTGACACAGAAGTGCTTCTGTGAGGGCAACTGCCAGAAACTTCCTGTCCAGCCTGAGACTGACACCATCCCACATAGGATGATGTCACCCTTGTCATCAACCCCGGTAGTCAAAGATAATTGTCTTAAAACAGCTTACACAATTCCCCCTCATGGTTCTTGACAAAGTCCTGGTCTTCTTTTCCTTCCTTGAACATGACCATGGTTTACCACAGCAACCATATTCTACATGCGATGTCTCATCCTAAATAAATACCATTCTTCTTTGAAAGTTTTTATCTTTGAGGGTTATTTAGAGATTTACATATATCCTCTATTTTATTTGTAATAGATTTTTTTAAGAAAAGAATTATTTTATTTAACTTTATTTATTCATTTTTAACGTGACCAGAGAGGGACAAAGTGGGGAGGAGGAATGAGAAAGCAAGCTGCCAGGTCTAGGACTCAAACCGCAGTCGGCCATGAGGAAGTCCAGCACCCTTAACCCCTGTGCCACCTGCTGGCCCCAGATTATATTCTCTATTTTAACTTAACTTTAAATGAATCTATAAATCAGAAATTAATTACTTTTAAAGTGATACATTAAATAAAACACAGGGTTTTGTTTATTTTGCTTTGCTACAGGGTATATGCGCTTGCAGGAGAGAGACAGAAAGAGAGGGAAAGTGATAAATCAACCCCCAGGGGGAAGGCCAAGTTGCAATCCCTTTTCTATTCCCCTCTTGGAATTTTGGGCACACATATTCAATGTGTTTCTCAAGCTTCTGGGCCTGGGATTCGAACCGTGCGGTTGGCCATCTGGGATTCAGCTGCCTTAACCACCACACCACCAGCTGGTTCTAAAACATGGTTTTAATGTTCCACTTAAACTTTTTTAAAGCGTAGATTTTTAAGTTTCATTCTTGTCTCCTGCACATATAGTCAAAGAAGGTACAGACAGGATTTATACATGCTGATATTATGCTATAAGAACTGGATAAAATAGTATTAGCTGGACTATTCTCTGTACAGTATTTTTAAAAATTCATAAGAGAGTGTGTGCATATGCACGTGAGTGTGAGACAGAAAGAGAGGAATGCCCTCCACTGGGTCTGGTCATGCTGCAAGCCTCCTCCTCCAGTTCCTAGCCATTAAAACTTGGGCACTGGCATGCGAGTGGGATCGTGTGAGATTTGGCCTCTCTCAAGCAGAACATCACCATCGTGCCATGGAGCTAGCTCTGTATAGTATTATTTAGCAGTTCTTTTTTCTTATTTTTTATATTTAATATTTTTTTTCTTTTTTCTTAGTTTTTTTTTAATATAACTCTTCTTTTCAATGAGTTTTCATCTTTTTATCATTTTGCCCCTAGCCCAGCACACCACAGAGATTACTTCTTTGAATTCCTAATGGTGTATCTGTAGTTTTACTTTTTGTTTGTTTTTAAAATTTACTCAAGAGGAATTTTTTCTCAAACTTTTTTTTTCTTTTTTGAGGGGTTTTTGCTATAGGGCGCATGCGCTTGCTAGAAAGACAGAGAGAGACAGAGAGACAGAAAGTGAGAAATCACCCCCCAGGGGGGATGGCCACGCTGCAATCCCTTCTCCATTCTCCTCTCAGGATCTTGGGCACGCACGCACATGCACCGGTGTGAGTTTAAGCCACAGGGTCTGGGACTCGCACTGTGGTCGGCTACATGGGAGTTCAGCGACATAGTCATTACGCTAACTGCTGGTCCCGCAAGAGGAATTTTTTTTTTCAGATGAATTTCACATTTTACATGAAGTCCCCATCATGATGTATACAATTTTTATTTTGAAGAGGTTTTTGCTATAGGGCGCGTGCACTCGCCAGACAGACAGAGAGAGACAGAGAGACAGAAAGCAAGAAATCACCCCCCAGGGGGAATGGCCACATCGCAATCCCTTCTCCTCCATTCTCCTCTTGGGATCTTGGGCACACACGCACACGTGCCCGGCGTGAGTTTTAAGCCACCGGGTCCGGGACTTGAACTGCAGTCAACTATGCGGGACATAGCCATTATGCTAACTGCTGGTCCCTACAATGTATTTTTTTTTTAACCGAAAACTCCACATTTTATTGTTTGCTAAGCGTTTCTTCCTTTTGCACCTGACACCCACTCTCTACTCCTCTCCCTTGCAGTGTCAGGTAACTACACTTACCCTCTACACTAGCATATCTGCAATTGCTGCCACTGAGTGCAGAGATTCGATCCATACTGAGTGGGGATGTACAGTGCGCATCTTTCAAAGTGGAGCTCACTTTGCTCAACATTAGGACTTCTATATTCATCCCCGTTGAATCAAATGATAGGGTCTTAGTTATTCTGATAGCTAGTAATACTCCACAGTATTTATGTGCCACAGATTTTTGAACCCATCATTAGTTTGGGGACACTTAGGTTGATTCCATGTCTTAGAAATTGTTAATAATGCTGCAATAAAATTTATCATGGATGTGCATGGGTCTTTCTGGCTGAGTGTTTTCTGATCCTTTAGATAAATAACAGGAAGTAGGATTTCTGGGTTATCTGATAGTTTCACTTTCAGGTTTTTGAGGAACTCCATGTTGTTTTCCACAGAGGTTGTACTAATTTGCAATCGTGCCAACAGTGTGAGGGGTTCCCTTTTCACCACAGCCTCACCAGCACTTGTTCTTTATATGTTTTTTAAAGAATTATTTCCTTTATTTTATTTATAATTATTGCTATTTTTTAAATTTGACCAGAGCAAGACACATACACACACACAGAGAGAGAGACTGAGAGAGAGACAGAGAGAAATCTAGTCATTAGATCTGGAACTTGAACCTTGGTCAGCTATGTGGGAGTCCAGCGCCTTTAACCACCATAACACCTGATGGCCCCGTTCTTTATATTTTTAATCAGAGCCATTTTAACTGAGGTTAAGTGGTATCTCATTGTGGTTTTAATTTACATTTCCCTTATGACAAGAAACACTGAACATTTTTTCCTATGCCTTTGGCTATTTGTAAGTCTTCCTTGGAGAGCTGTCTGCTCATTTTTAATTATTGTTTTATTAATTTTTCATTATTCATTGTCATCTGCCCATTTTTAATTAGATATGCATATTTTTAATGATGAGCTGCTCGCGTACCCTATATATCCTGTGAGAAACAGAGAAAGGAACCAGATGGATAGAATCAGTAATGAAACTGGTAATATTACAAACAATATATCAAAAATACAAAAAAAAAGTGAGAGAATACCATGAGCAACTATGTGCCAACAAACTAGAGAATCTAGATGAGATGGACAAATTTATTGACAAGTACAAGTTACCTAGGTTGAATCAGGCTGAAGTAGAAAACCTGAATGGACCAATACCAAGTAAAAAGACTGAAGCAGTAATAGTCATCCAACAAAGAAAATCCTAGATGCAGGCCACTGTACTTCTGAGTTCCACAAAACTTTTCTAGAAGAGCTACACTCACTTCTTCTCAAGCTATATCTAAAGATTCAAAAGGAAGGAACCCTCCCAAACTCTTTCTAACAAGCTTCCATCATCTTGCTCCCAGTGTCAGACAAGGACAAAATGAAAAAAGAAACTACAGACCAATATCCCTGAGGAATACTGATGCAAAAAATTTTTCAACAGGATATTAGCAAACAAAATTCAACAGCGCATTAAGAAGATTATATACCGCAACCGGGAAAGCTTTATCTTAAACATGCAAAGATGGTTCAACATCACAAAACAATAAATATAACACATTACATTAACAGAAAGAAAGATAAAAAACCATATTATCATATCTATAGATCCAGAAAAAGCATATGATAAAATATAACATCAGTTCATGATCAAGACTCTCATTGAAATAGTAGAGAGGACATTCCTCAACATAATAAAAGCCATATCCGAGAGACCCATTGTTAACATCATACTGAATGGGGGAAAATTCCAGTTTTTCCACTAAAGTGTGGAAGAAGACAAGACTGCCCACACTATTCACTCCTTTTTAACATGGGGCTGGAAGTTTTAGCCAGTGTAATCAAATGAGAAAGAGAAAAAACAAATGCATTCAGATATACAAAAAGGAAAAACAGGGGCCCTGCGCCCCCTGGGCCCCGCGCCATGGCTGCGACCGGTGGGGGCCCTCCCCGGCTCAGCGCATCAAATTAAAAAAAAAGAAAAAACAAACAAAAAAACACCTAGAAGTGATAAGTTAATTAAGTAGCAAAGTACAAAATCAATATAAAAAAATCTAAGCATTTTCATACACCAACAATGAACAGACTGACCCAGAAATGAAGAAAGCAATTCCATTTATAATAACCACAAAACAAATAAGATACCTACTAAAGAGGTAAAAAGAAAAACCCTACCAGGAAAACTATATAAAACAAACTAAAAAAACAAATCCAGTATAATACAAAAAATGGAAAGACATCTTGTGTTCTTAGATTGAAGAATCAATATAATCAAAATGTCAGTTCTACCCAAATTAATTTACATACTCAATGCAATACCAATTCAATTGCTGATGACATTTTTCACAGACATAGAAAAGCAAAATTATAAAATTTGTCTGTAATCATAAAAGACCCTATATATTCAAGGCAATACTGTAAAAAAATAATAAAATAAGAGGCATCTCAATATTTGACTAAAACAGTGGTAATCAAAACAGAAAGTTACCAATACAAAAGCAGACACATAAACCAATGGAGCAGAATAGAGAATCCAGACATAAACCCTAAATCATACAGCCTACTGGTCTTTGACAAGGGGTACAAGACAATGCAACAGAGAAAACAAAATCTTTTCAGCAAATGGTGTTGGGAGAACTGACTATTCACCTGCAGAAGAATGAAACTAGATCCCCAGCTCTCACCATTAACAAGAATCAACTCAAAATAGTTCAAATATTTAAAGGCAAAGCCTCAAACTATAAAACTACTAGTAGAAAATTCAGTGGAAACTCTTGAAGACATTGGAATAGGCAGATTTCTTAAATAAACCCCCTAAAGTAGCATAATCTCTAAAATAGATAAGTAGGATTACATCAAGCTAAAAAGCTTCCACATAGCAAAGATAACAATAATTAGAGTGAAAAGAAAAATATTTGCCAATTATTCCTCAGACAAAGGATTGATAGCCAGAATGTGTAATGATTCTTAATCTTGCTGATATGCTAGAATCACCCAGGTAAGTCTAACCCTACTGATGTCTAAGCCCACTGTAAAGAGATCCTAATTTAATTGATTCAGGACGGGTTTTATGGTGTATAGCTTTTCAGGGGATTCTGAAGTGTAGGCAGAACTCAGATCCATATTAGCACATGTCAGAAAAGAAATATGGCTCATGAGACCCAGAATACTCCTGAGTACAGTGGTGCTCTAGTTTCTATACCATAAAATGTTAAGAATTTTTAGAAGATATATTCTCAGATTCGCTCATTTCTCCATCTGGAAAATAAAGTCATGTTCTCTTTGTTGCAATTAGCACCACACTTTTATAGGAACTTTGCATTCTTTCAAATTAGCAACATATCCCTAGGACAAGGGAAGAGGAGAAAGAGAAGTCAAGCCAATGAGGTCGGTTTCCCACACTCAGAGAAGAAATCCTGCCCCTCTCCATCATGGCTTATTTCCAAGACCCAGGACTGGATGGGTATTCTGATTGCCACAGCACTATCTGCTTGGAAGCTAGAAATGCCCTTAATCCTTCTTCACCACCTACAAGGAGCTTTATTTCCTATATTCCTTCTTTTTTTGGAGAGGTTTTTACAATAGGGCGCATGCGCTCGCCAGGCAGACAGAGAGAGCCATAGAGACAGAAAGCGAGAAATCACCCCCCAGGGGGGATGGCCATGCCGCAATCCCTTCTCCTCCATTCTCCTCTCGGGATCTTGGGCACGCACACATACGCGCCTGGCATGATTTTTAAGCCACTGGGACCGGGACACCAACCACGGTCGACTACGTGGGAGTCCAGTGACATAGCCATTACGCCAACTGCTGGTTCCCTCTTATATTCCTTCTTTAAGATCTATCTGTACGAAAATTTGAAAGGAGTCTAAGAGCTTGTGTTCTCTTAAGAGAATGGCTTCTTAGCGTCTGTGTTTGAATTTTGACAGTGGAAAAACAAAATAAAGCACAATTCTATTTGACTACTTAAGGCCCGTGGAACATGAGTATCTAACTCATTACAGAAAAGCTCCTGCTAGAGACCGCCAAGCTGATGTGGTGGGCATGCACCACTCCACGGTGCTGGGACCATATGGAAGAGGCTTTGGTTACTGGGTAGACGTTTACATGCTGCGAGTGTGCACGTGTGTTCTTGTGATCTGTGTTCATTGGGAAGACTGGGCAGAACATGGCATAAGACCTTGCTGAGGCTGCCCATCTTTCTTGCTGTCTCTCTCTTGAAATAAACAAATGAACATTAAAAAAAAATTAAAACAAAACAAAACAAAACAAAGAAAAGCTCCTAATACACCTTGAAATGTTAGGAATCACCAAACCCAATTCCATGTCCAGTACATATATCGAGTAATCAGCACTATTTATATTGACTTTAGGTTGTAAGAAATCCAGAACAGCTTTCCTCATTTCATGGATAAGGAAATTTATGGGGACTAACCTTTATAACTGTAAGCTAAGTAAATGTCACACTTTTTAATACGCTTTTTAAGGAAACTCACAGGGAACCACAGACATAAATGCAGCCTTTTCAAATCTGACTCCAAACATTGCAAAGAACAATACATCGAATAAAAGCAACAGGAAAAGCGATGAGACTAGGAAACAGTAATCAATAAAGCGCCTCACACCCGAGAGTGCCTTCTGTGAATTCTGTCAGCAAATGTATGTGGACCTGGTCACTTTGTCTTTTCCACAGTGATTCATCAACCCTAACACAGAGATGCCCTGTGTGCAGTCCGTGATAGGCACTCTGTGGGAGTAAAACCACGTGAGGTTTCCATGTGCTAGGCTTAGCAAACCAATAAAGGCCAAACATAAACATGTAAAAACTATGATAATGCCCTCAGCGAGAAGACGAGGCATATAACTTTGTGTGTTTATTCCAGTACGTGGACAGGCTTAGGATGGTTTAAGAAAGCCCTCTGTACAATTCCAGTTGCATATCATACGTACCTCTTTTATTTTTATCTTTGATTCTGACACAGATCGTCTCAAGCAGGAAGTACTCATGTTTGTCCCATCCACACTGGCGTAGTGATCTGGATAGCACTTAGAATGAGACAGATCTCAATGTATGTAAAAGCCTCATCCTCGTGGGAACATCTATACAGCAGAGCTCTCAGAATCCCTATTATCAGCAATAGCTGCCCCTGGGCTGTATATCCAAATGGCTAGCCAGAGCAGAGTGTACCTCCAAATTAAAAGAAAAAAGGCAAAATAAATGTTACAGTTTTTTATTTTTTTTTTTTTTCAGAGAGATTTTTCCTATAGGACGTGTGCACTTGCCAGAAAGACAAAGACAGAGAGACAGAAAGTGGGAAATCACCCCCTGAGGGGATGGCCACGCTGCAATCCCTTCTCCTCCATTCTCCTCTTGGGATCTTGGGGCACGCACGCACACATGCCTGGAGTGAGTTTAAGCCACTGGGTCTGGGACTTGAATCGTGGCTGATTGCATGGAGTCCAGTGATATAGTCATTATGCCAACTGCTGGTCCCAAATGTTACAATTTTAATATAAGTAGTAAAAAAGTATAACAAAGCCTTCATATATTAATTTAAGAGCATAATTTTCATTTTACTCCATGGTGTTTGGGTCCAGTTTTAAGTACAAAATTTTAAGTACCAAATTGTAATTGCTTATTTATTTTAATCATTTAAAATGATTTATTTTTGATTTACAAATCAAATTTTTATGTATTTATCATGTGCAACATGCAGTTTCAACTATGGATACTGTGAGGAAAGGGTAAATCCAGCTAACAAACATATGTACTCTCACTATCACAGTTTTGTGGTGAGGACTTACTTGAAAACTTTAATTGGTTTCGCTTCTTTTCGTTGAGCGCTTCCTGTTTATGCCTTGTGTGCCAGGATTCTGATTCTTACAGATATAGGACTTTCTGTCTCCTGTAGAGAACTGCTCAATTAGGAATGATTTTTTAACTTTATTGTTTTATTTATTTTAATTTGACCAGAGAGGGACAAAGTAAGAGAGAGAAAGTGAGAAAGCAAGCTACCAGATCAGAGATTCGAACCACGGTTGGCCATGTGGGAGTCCAGTGCCTTTAACCACCATGCCACCTGCTGGCTCCTAATTAGGAATAAATTTTATATCAAGTAAGGAAATTCAACACAAGTTTGTGGTTTTTTGTTCATTTTATTTTTAAGAAATGTTTTATTATAGGGTACATGCACTTGGCAGAGACAGAGACAGAAAGTGAGTAATCACCATCCAGGGGAGATGGCCATGGCACTATTCCTTCTCCTCCACTCTCCTCTCAGGATTTTGAGCATGCATGCCAATGTGGTAGTTCAGTGTCTTAAACACCATGCCATCTGATGGCCCTGAATTTACGTAAGTCTATTCAACCTATGAAGAGGTCAATTTACAAACCTATAGCATTAAGGGATTGGATTAATCATTGTTAAATTCCTTTAATCCCATTACTATATAAAAGTTAAAGTAGACATGGTAAACACCATCTCTGATGATACTGCTAATTTAAGAGAAGATACACACATAAATTTATATATTTAATAACTAGTTTGCTACATTATATACACTTTTATTTTTGTGTGTATGTGATTATTTTACCCTGTTGTACTCATTTTATCACCATGGTTTTTTTTTTTTAAGAGTGAATTTTGTCATAGGGCATGTGCACTTCCAGAGAGACACAGACAGAGAGACAGAAAGTGAGAAATCACCCCCCTCAGAGGGGATAGCCACACCACAATCCCTTCTCTTCCATTCTCCTCTTGGGATTTTGGGTGTGCACACACACAGGCCTGGTGTGAGTTTTAAGCCACCAGGTCCAGGACTAGAATGGCAGTCAACTATGTGGGAGTCCAGCCACATAGCCATTCCACCATCTGCTGGACCCACGTCATCATTCTTAAGACAGGAAAGGATTCAGACAAGTGATGGAAATCTACAGAGCAAGGCTGACAGAACCATAACTCCGAAAACTTATTCATGCTTGGGCCACTAAGATCCAGAGAAGGGGCAGCAGTTGGAAGGAGCAAGCAGGTCCGAACGGTCCATCATGGATACTACCAGACTCTCGCAGTTGTGTCAGAGAGGGGCTCAGAGACGGGGAGGCTGTGAAAGTGAGCTGGGAAGCGTTTTTGTTAGAACTTCCTATCCCATGGTCAAGACTTTTAAAAAGCATGTGACACTGGACTCTCACTTTCTGGGCTGTGATGAAATGATGAAATGCAATTTGTCTGTTGGTTGTCAACAGAGCAGAGTGGAAATTCAGGAAGAGGTTAGGTGACCAGACAGGAAGTGGGTACAGCCATCTCAAGTGAGGGGATGAAAGCCTGTCTGAGCAGTCACTTGGCATGACTTCATAAAAGCTAACTTGGCAAAACATTAAAACTACCTGGATAGGGACCAGCAGATGGTGTAATGGTTATGTCGCTGGACTCCCTTATAGTTGACTGTGGTTTGAGTCCCAGATTCTGTGGCTTGAAAACTCACATAGGGCATGTGTGTACCTGCCCAAAATCCCAAGAGGAGAATGGAGAAGGGACTGGGGTGTGGCCATCCTCCCAGGGGGCACATTCTCTTTCTGTCTCTCTGTCTCTCAGGAGAGTGTACATGCCCGGTAGCAAACGTCTCTTTGAAAATAAAATGAAAAACTCCCTGGGTAAAATGAATAATAGAGGGGCTGGACAGCAACTTGGTGCTAAAATGAGGTGATCCATGAGCCTGACCCACCTAGGAAGGTTCTGGGTGCACATCTGGGGCATAAAGGTTCTGTGATCCAGAGACTGCTGAGGCTGGAGGCAGTCACGCTGTCAGGACCCCAGTGGGGGTACTTTCTGTCCTTCTTACTCATTGAAGAAATAAGTGAACTTTAAAAACAAAGCAGGGTTATCAGGTGATGGGGTGGTTAAGGCACTAGATTCTCACATGGCTGACCATTGTTTGAATACAGAGGCTTGAAAAATCATGCCATGCTGGGTGCATGCGGATGTGTGCCCCAAATTCAAAAGAGAGAATGGAGGGGAAGAATTCACACGTGGCCATATCCCCTAGGGGGTGAGTTCTCATTTCTGTTTGTCTGTCTCTCTTTAGCAAGTGCATGTGACCTATGGCAAAATTGTAAAAGGGAAAAGAAAAAAAGATACGTGAGATAGAAAAGTTACGTACCGATGACATTAGGAGAGTAGGTGACCAGAACATTTTCTGGAAAGTCATGTGGGCAAGTTATTTTTGAAAATAATTATTTTTAATAACGGATAACATTTTTAAAAAGAAATCTGTTGAAAAAAGAACTTCAGCACTGTACTTAATATATCAAGCAGAATGCAATCATTTTTGATCCAACTATGAAGTATTTTTCTTTTTTATGGAGAGGTTTTTGATATAGGGCACATGCGCTCACCAGAAAGACAGAGACAGAGAGACAGAAAGTGAGAAATCACCCCCCATAGGGGATGGCCACACCACAATCCCTTCTCCTCCATTCTCCTCTCCAATCTTGGGCAGGCATAAACACATGCTCAGCATGAGTTTAAGCCACCGGGTCCGGGACTCGAACCATGGTCAACTACATGGGAATCCAGTGACAGCCATTAAGCCAACTGCTGGTCCCACAACTATGAAGTTTTTTGAAAAGAGGCAAAATAAATCCAATGTTTGTTTTTGTCATAAAGGATGGTTTAAATTCTGGAATATCACAGCTTCAGATGATACTTTCGACTGTTACTAGCACTGTTCCTTTCCTATACTTAAGCCTTAAGTCACTGTGATCAGAGCTCATTAATTCTCAGTCTTTCTGAGCTCTCTCTCTCTCTCTCTCTCTATATATATATATATATATGAAATAAATATATATAAAATAAATATATACATTTTCATATCAATGTATACAATTATATTATGCGTTAATATATCATTATATTAATTTTATATTATATAATAAAATAATATTAA
>NW_006159861.1:1175607-1196000 GCF_000334495.1 Tupaia belangeri chinensis | reverse complement strand
AATATATAATTTGGGGGGGGAGGGAGAGGTTTTTGCTCTAGGGCATGTGTACTAACCAGAAAGACAGAGAGAGTCAGAGACAGAAAGTGAGAAATCACACCCTGGGGGATGGCCACGCTGCAATCCCTTCTCCTCCATTCTTTTCTCTGGATCTTGGACATGCACGCACACACTCTCGGCATGAGTTTAAGCCACTGGTCTGGGACTTGAATCGTAGTTGACTACATGGGAGTCCAGCCGATTAAGAAAATTGCTGGCCCCATAAATATCTAATATATATTTCAAATATATGACACACATTAACAGTTAATGTTTTGGCATATATTTAAAAATATCACTCCTAAATGATATTTTTAAACACAAATATAGACATTTTATCTTTTAAATAGAAGCTGGATGATTTAATCTCTTATTAGAACAAATGTTCTTAGATGTATAGCTGCCTAGAGGTATTCGAGTTTAATTAGTCTGACAAATTATACTAGAAATGAATCTCTTCATGTGCTATTACATATTATCATAAGTAATTAAGACTAAGCTGCACTTGTCAAAATAGTTGAACAAACTGTACTCTTTGTGGCAGACACCTCAAGATTTCTACCATGTTCATCTTCTGACTTGCTAATTCACAATATGTAATAAATACAAAATGAGACTTCTACATATGAACTGGCAGAATTCTAAGGAAAGCATTAAGCTTACCCTATAACAATAACTATGTGAACATTTGAGTAAAATGTTCACAGAGCAACCTACCATATTAAGGAGCATGGGTAACTTACTAATAACAATGACTTGCATTTGTTTGAGTTCTAACCATTTATAAATGACTTTTGCATTCATTAATTAGGTCCATATAATGTGCTGGCATCTGGTGCCCTTTGGAGGAAGGGTGAAGGCGGAAGAGTCAGGGAGAGCGGGCAGTGGAGACGGCTAATCATATCAGTGTCTCTACAGTAGGAATCAGATGTGTGAAACTAATCTGGGCAACAAATACATTGTGAGGAACAGATGAAAAGCAGTTTCTAGTTTGGGGACCATAAGGGGGACATGAGCTGATAAAGAGTTGGAGTTTGAGCAAATAAATAACGGAAAATATGATTTAGCTGAACCATGTATGTAACCGATTCTGTCAGCAGAAGGGTTTTCATCTCAATAACAGGATGACATGTAACACAAACACAGAGTAATAATGGCTCTAACTGGGTCCACAGTCTAGCCAGCTCCAGTCTGCAGGGTGCTAGAAGAGTTTGGGAGACACGTGCATAAAATGGGCTCAGATAATTTGGTGATTTTATTCAGTGATCTGCAGGGTGCAGGCCTGTTGAATCCGGAAGTTGTGTATCCCTGGTGCCTCATCCATTTTACATTTCATCATTGTTTCCTTGAAAAGAACTGAAGGTCATAGGCATGATGTATAGAAGTTCACTTAGCAGTGGGAGGAGCAGGTGATATGGTGGTTAGGGCACTGGACTCTCACATGGCTGACGGCGGTTCAAATCTTAGACCTGGCAGCTCAATTTCTTACTCCTCCCCTCCCCCGTGTCCCTGTCTCTTTCTGGTGAATGCATATGCAAGATTAATGTAAATTTAAAATAATAATAATAAATGACATTAAATAAATCTTAAAAAAAAAAAGTTAACTTGGGTTTGCACAGCTGCAACGCCCTCCTGTGGATATGACTTTCCTTGCCCTGTGATTATAATGGAGCTTTGGGTGAGTCCAGAATTCATGATACAACAGCCTCAGGCTTGGTTAAGGAATTTGATCAGGAATACTTAGGAATTGGAAAAATCAAGATATAAACCTAGGCTGTTTGGTTTCAAATAGATATTTTTACCCTAATATATTCCCCCTAGCTTAGTAAAATATGCACACATATTATAATATAATATTTATGAATTTATGTCATCGATGACCTAAACGGCCGTAGGACTTCCTATTTCTCTGATGATCTGGACAGGTAAGTATATATGTTAAAGTTAGATTTATATATCCTTAGGGAGACAATTATTCATACAACTTAATTTATTGAAAAAAATTTAGACTTATGACAAAAATTAATACATAATTCTGAAATATTTAACTAAAAATGTGGTTAATTCACACAACTTAATTTATTGAAAAAATATTTAGACTTATGACAAAAATTAATATGTAATTCTGAAATATTTAACTAAAAATGTGGTTTTTACATCCTCAGACAGAATTTAAATACATTAGATAGCAAAAGAATACAACAATTGGCATAATGGTTATGTCGCTGGACTCCCATGTAGTCAACTGCAGTTCAAGTCCTAGACCCGGTGGCTTAAACTCATCCTGGATACATGTGTGTGTACATGCCCAAGATCCTGAAAGGAGAATGGAGGAGAAGGGACTGTGGTGTGGCCAGCCCCGTCGGGGGTGATTTCTTGCTTTCTGTCTCTGTCTTTCTGGCAAGTTCATGCGCCCTATAGCAAAAACATCTCCGAAAAAGACAAACAAAAAAATCCCTCCACTAAAACTGTTAATGAGACTGTTGTTAGTTTTTGCTTAAAATAATGTGGCATTTTTAAAAAACGTATTTTAATTTTACTTATTATTATTTTTTTAAAAAAATTTGACCAGAGGGAGGGAAAGTGAGAAAACAAGCCAGCAGCTCCTGGACCTGAGCCACCGGTGGCCATCTAGGAGTCTAGCACCTTAACCATCATGCCACCTGCCAGCGCCAGTTGTGTGGCATCTTAATTTGTGGCCAGATTAAATGGACATTAGGTAATACAGACAAAATAAAAAATAAAAAAAGAAGAAGTGCATGGAAGTCTGTAAAATATTCCAGTTATACGCAGACCAAGCAGTCGCCCATTTGGAAATGGTGGAGAGCATGACTTGGGCTCACCCTCAAGTGGATTCCCTTCACACTCTGAGCACACGAGGACCACAGGTGTGGCCATAGGTCTAGTCTTAGCCAACCCAATGAAGTACACAAGAGCTGAGGGAGAAGCACTGATAAGATTCCCCAGTTTCCCTGTTCTATATATTGTAGTAGTCCTGGATGAGGATTTCAGAGTCACATGGTCAAGTCTGTATTGCTGAACGACTATTTGAGGGAACTCCTGCCTGAGAGAGTCTTTCAGACCCAGGACAAAATTTGAGTGAGCAAGAAAAAACTCCAACGGCTCTGAGATGTTTAGGTTATTTGATACACAGCTAGTCTACCTTAACGAATATAGAAATACATCTATTTTCTTATTTTATATCTTCCAACAACTTTCTCAGGCAATGTCCCCAAGATGATGATTTTCAGGTCTACGAATATATAGGACTTACAGGTACATTTTGTCAGGTCCATGCTTGGGGCAGTTCTGAAAGGGACAAAGAATCGGAGTCAGGGAGATGAACCACCTCCCTTACAGCTCTGGCGTGGCCACTCACTGGCGCTAAGATCATGAGTATGCAGTTTCTGGTGACATAGTTTTCCATTGTAAAATGTGATCATTATAATGGCTAAGACATCAGGTTATTATGGAGGAAGAATGATGTTATGAGAGAAAAATAATATATGCAGAACACTTAGAAGAGCAGCAGAGAGGAAGCTCTTGATTAGGAGTAGATATCATACATCTTGTCACCATGAGCTGATACACACGCATTGTTTTATTTAGCTGGTTCAAAACCCCTTGTGGTGGTTGGGATTACCAAATAGTGAAAAATCATATCTATAGGCTAATAACAAAAGGATTAAAATATTTTTATTAAAGAGAATTCTAATGTGCTAGTTCTTTTGAACTTCCAGAGTGGATCTATTGTCATGTTTAGCTCTAAGGGTCAATGTTAAATAGATGAAATTCACAAATGATGTATGAATGAAAGATGGTGACACATTCAGGGTCACTGATATTAATACTATGAAATAAGAACTTCTAAGGAAAAAGGCCCAAAATAATAGTCTTTGAACTGAGAAAAAAAAAAAAAGGTGAAGTAACTTGTATAATACATGAAAAAATGAGGCTTGCATTATTCAGCAGTTCATTCATTTTGGACAAGAGCTAAATTGCCTGAAATCCCTTTCATATTCTGCAAAGATCAAACGTATTAAGAATGTCAAAACAACATTAGGTAACCCCTTTCAAGAATCAAAATAACTGCTCCAAATAAAGGAAAATTTGCGAAGTTTAGGGCTATGAACTGCAAATTAAATGATGTTTAGGAAAGAAAATGCATAGGAATAATGCTGGCACTGAAATGCATGCCCAATACTTAATAAGGGGACAATTTTGGCATAATACTGAAATCAAAGACTTAGATTTCTCCACGAGTACATTAAAATAAAAATATTCATTATAGGGGCTTAATGGTGGTACAGTGGTGGTGCCATGCTCTGTAAGGCTGTCCACATCGGGAGGTTCTAGGTTCATGTCTAGAGATTCCCCTGACCATACCAGGCACATGCATGCGCATGATCCATTTGAGGTGAAGTAACTTGTATAATACATGAAAAAATGAGGCTTGCATTATTCAGCAGTTCATTCATTTTGGACAAGAGCTAAATTGCCTGAAATCCCTTTCATATTCTGCAAAGATCAAACGTATTAAGAATGTCAAAACAACATTAGGTAACCCCTTTCAAGAATCAAAATAACTGCTCCAAATAAAGGAAAATTTGCGAAGTTTAGGGCTATGAACTGCAAATTAAATGATGTTTAGGAAAGAAAATGCATAGGAATAATGCTGGCACTGAAATGCATGCCCAATACTTAATAAGGGGACAATTTTGGCATAATACTGAAATCAAAGACTTAGATTTCTCCACGAGTACATTAAAATAAAAATATTCATTATAGGGGCTTAATGGTGGTACAGTGGTGGTGCCATGCTCTGTAAGGCTGTCCACATCGGGAGGTTCTAGGTTCATGTCTAGAGACTCCCCTGACCATACCAGGCACATGCATGCGCATGATCCATTTGTCTTGGGCTGGGGGTGATCATGGCATGGGAGCCTTGTAGAGATGCCTGTCTCTCTCTCTCTCTCTCTCTCATGGAATAAAACAATAAAGAGCTTTAAAAAAATTCCTATTTTATACATTAGTATTAGAGATAAGTAAGGCTTTGGAAAGAACTTAGCATACCAGTCTACCCATCTTTGATCAGTTTAGAAGTTATCATTTATAAGCAATATTTCTTCCTTATTTTCTCTTGACCTTCACACAATTCTATATCCCATGTTGATTTCCTTGTGTTTTAAAGAGAGGGCCATTTGCACACTGTTTTATGTTGCACTTTTCCCTCCCAGAAGAATAGAATGATAAATCCAAATGCTTCAGATGAAATGGCACCCTGCACCATCACTGCTCACTAAGATGTAGCTAACTGCAGTTTTATATTCAGCACTGCTGTGTATCCTGATGGCAACTTCACAACTGACATTATTTCAGAATCATGCCACTGGAAGGAGTCTCAAACTCTAAAATGTTTACTCTAAAACTGTATGGTGTCGTAACTATGCATTGACCCAGAAAATGCCCTGTGAGTTTTGTGATAATGTCTGGTAATGGTCAGATTCTATGCACTTTATCTAATTACATTTATATGGATTTTTTATGGAGCTTTATTGTTCATGAATCAATTCTTCACTTGGAAATCATCAGTATTTTATCAAGTACATTACAGTGTAATCGTTTGCTACAACATTGAGTGCACATTATTGCAAAATGTGCTACCAACAGAGAATTAGGAAAAAGAGACGGGATCTTCAGGATAATTATAAGACTCAGCACTGCATTATTACATATACTCTATGGGAAAAAATTCAGTCAAGGCAGTGATTCATGACTTGATTGCACCATTCCCGGTGCAATTAAATGTCAAACTACTCAGACTTTTCTTTATGGAGCACCCCAAAAACGCTATAATTAGAATTTGCAGATAAAATTCCCGTATAGTTTCAGAGACTGTGTGTAGCTCCTGCTCTGGTCTGATCTGACCAAAGAAAGTCATCTAATGGCATGCCTTATTCTTTTATTCCTTAAATAATTAAGGTTCAGTTATAACTCAACACAAAATTTTTAAGCTAATTAAACCAGTTCTGCTAATAGCAGATCATTTCCCCCCAGAATATTATTAAGCTAATGAGGGGAGGTTTGACTATAATAATGTCAAATTGGTAGAGTGGGAACCTTCTTTTTCTTGCATGCCCTTGTATCTTTGTGAAGGTATTTTTATATTTAGCTGACATGGGCCCTAAAAAAAATCAGCTCTTTTTTTTCTTTGATAACTGCTGTAACTGTCGGAGGTACACAGGAACTTTGGTCAATTTTTATCTTCTTTCTGCCTTTCATTGGTAGAGATACAATCACCTCCTGAAATGTGAGGATCTTTGTTTAAACTATAATTCGAAAACCTTTTCTATTACAATTTAATGAGTACCATGTCTTGTGAAATATGTTCTGTTTTTACACTGTACAAGGATCTTGGATGTCATCAGAAGTGGTGTATTATTATTTTACATCTTGTAGAGACACTACCTTCAAAGGAGAATGAATGTTTGCTTTGTAGTACATACTATGCGCCAACAAAAGTATTCAAATGCATATATATTTTTTTTAAAAAAAGCAGTTGTACATGAGGATTTTTAAAAAAGCATTTCTGTTTGGCATCTTCTGGAAGAGGAATGAAATACCATGTTTATGATGATTTAATGGTCGACGTGGGGAGCTTGCACTCTGAAATTTAAATTTGAAAGCAAAGCTGCTGATTACAAGAACTGCACTGCCACTTATGACAGTTTAATTGCCAGTTTCTAGGCAAATATTATGATGCTCTATGGTAACTGCTTTCCATATTTTGTAAGTTTACCTATATTTTAAGACAACTAAGTTCCAATGAATGTTGCAAAATTATCAGCTGGGCTAGAGCATCTATTGGTACAATATACCCCCTACATTAATGAAAAAAAAAAAGGAAATAATATGGAATAAATACACTCAAATGAAAGTTTTGACTGCGACAGATTACAAGAACTGCACTGCCACTTATGACAGTTTAATTGCCAGTTTCTAGGCAAATATTATGATGCTCTATGGTAACTGCTTTCCATATTTTGTAAGTTTACCTATATTTTAAGACAACTAAGTTCCAATGAATGTTGCAAAATTATCAGCTGGGCTAGAGCATCTATTGGTACAATATACCCCCTACATTAATGAAAAAAAAAGGAAATAATATGGAATAAATAAACTCAAATGAAAGTTTTGACTGCGACAGATTACTGCTGTAATTTAACATTTAATATTGGTTGATTATAATAAATGAACTACAATAAAAGAGTACAGTTAATGACTAACATGTTATGGTTGAAATTTAACTCACTGAGTTATAACTAACTCAGTAGTTATAAATATGTTGACTACAAAAAGGTGTTTTGGCATATGTCACCAACCAAACAGAAAAAGATGGTCTTTCTTGGGGAAGTTTTGTCTATACTTTGAGGAAAAGAGCTAGATTTGGACCTCTGAGTTTATTTTTGGGTGTCTGACTCAATGTTCTCATTCAACCAGCTTGACTGATCCTCTTTCTTCAGCCTCCTTTATTATTGCAAGCAAGATATCTACTCTGTGGATTATTTCTGGTGGTTACAAAGTTCTATCTTGGTTCATGGTCACTGATAAAGAGTTATGGTCCCAAACTATAGCCGATTATCAGGTGACAGTAACTAGCCAAAGAGGAAGATGAGCTGGAGAGAGAAAAATGCATGTCTTCTAGACTTCTCATAATCTCAAATGACCTATCACTTGATGGACATGTGAAAAAGGCATTATTTAAATCTAGAGAGATGATGAAACTCTGGGTGCATTTATATCAAGACTAAAAGCATGCGTTAAAAAGTTAAGAACACGTTACTTTGGTATTCAACAAGTCGATTATTTATTTACCTGGCTCATATTTATTAAACATACTAATCATACAGTTAATAATTGTTTATGGTCTTTCTTGATTATTGTACTTATATTTGCAACTTTTTGAAAAGTTCGGTTGTTCACTGGCATCTCTTCATGTGCAACACATACACAATAAAATCATGCCGAGGAAGTGTTCAACATGGCATTCTATGTTTTCATTCATTCAATTGTTCCTTTAAAAAATAAAGCCTATCTTATTTCTGTATTCTTCTTAAAATATATTATCATTTGTTCATAGGAAGATATTTAAAAACAGTATTCCAAATTACCATGAAATAGCTTGAAATAAAAACAAAACAAAACGAAGAAATATGGTTGAAGACTAACTCCTTGAAGCAGCAAAACTAAGTCTTGAGATCAAAAATCAAATATTCAAGAAGGGTAACTGAAGTCTCTATTAAAGTTGAAGGATGAATAAATTTCCACCAAAGGTGACTCCTACTCTAACCACCTAGTGGGCCAATTTTGTTCAGGCACCAGTCCTCATCATGACTTTTAGGGAAAATAAATTCATTCTGATTTCAGAGGAAAAGTCCATGCAGTTGGGAACTGAACTCGGTCCATGGGTGGATAAGACTGCTCACCTGATGAATGAGACGGAAGAGAAAAACTTATTTGGTGGAAGGGAAAGATTCCTTCTCTTTTTTCTATAGGACAGTAAAGAACCATGGCATCTTTCAAATCCTAAAACAAGTCTAAGGCTGGTGGTAAACATATCCTGTTACCAGAAGCATCTATGCATTTCCCTGTAATTCTCTTGTAAATGTGGGTTCCCTCAAGGAGGCAGAGTTTGTTGATGCAGAAGGCAAATCATTCCATGGTTTTAATGAACAGGTTGTGTTGTGTGCTGAAGAATGAGGAAAGTGAGGAGGTTCTAGGGGAGTTCAATAGATGATTCCTGAATCCCTGCACTTTACACAGGTACATAGTTGTAGCTGGGGCATGGATTATCATATCTAATTCTAACTTAAATGTGTAAAGTTCTAGCTGGGGCATGGATTATCATATCTAATTTTATAAAATTCTGACATACACTCACTGTGATCCTCTCCCAACTCTGTCAGGATTACTGCCCATTTTGATGAATATAAACATGGGATTAAATGAATGAATGCTTCATTTTAACTCTGAGGAACATTTGGTTTTGCCATTATTTACTGTTGTTTATTGATAGAATGATATCTCCACAGACCAAAATATTTTATTACATATTATCGCTGAACATATAATTCATAATTGCGTAGTATAGAAAATAAACTTTTTGGTATTGTCCTCAGCATTTAATAATGCAAAACTAGTGACAAACATCTTTAGAAAAAAATAACAAAATAGTCCTTCGGTATTAAAATTTCTTATTAAAAAGCATTAGATCAAAGTTAAGAGTATGACATGTTATTAATGCATAGATGAGTTAGGCATGAATAAAATGAATCAAATCCCATCTCGTAGATTAAATCAAAATATTTGAAATCTGCAGGTCACAGTTTGTCATAGGTCAGTTGCAACGACAATGCATTCAGGTGTTTTCATTACTCTGTGGTTTTTGATGATACAATATTTAAAATAATGTACACCCAGGATATAAGCAATTTACTGCATACTTACCAGGTGATTTTTATGCCACTTTGCTGAATGCAGGATTAATATATTTGGGCTTTTTATTGCTTGAGTAGAAAGTGCTCTTTTATTATTTTATGTTTATAATATAGAAAATTAAAAAATAAAACAAAACCTTTTTTGAAATGCCATACATCACACTGTGGTAGTGGTTGATTTTCTCAAGATCGTCTTCTGTGGTTTCGGTGCAGGGGGAGGAGGCACAGTCGCAGGTCTGAGAGGGGGGAAGCTGTTGCTGTGGCTTACTCCCAGCCCCCCGTTTTCTAGCGGGAAAGGAGGAAGATGGGGTGGTGGTGGGAGGGGAGGACCTTGGTGAGGAATCTTTCCTGGTGGGTGGCCCGGTCCGCTGTGTAGGTGGACCTCCCTGTTTTTCATGGTAAACCGGGTATCGCAGTCAGGACAACAGCCATGGTACTGCACTTGCTCATTAAACCGTACTCGCTCCCGAGGCCCCACCTGGGGACACCTGTCTTTGTCAGGTCTATGCATCAGAGTCTGCACTGGAGCCTTGTCCAAGTTACTGTTGGGTATGCAGCAGACATCTCCATTTGGAATCGTGTTCGGTCCTCCGGGAATGCCTCCGTTTCGCAGGAGGGTGCCATTGGTCTTCACAGGATTGGCAGTTGACACCACCCTTTGGGGGTCTTCACACTTCACAGGTGTCAGCCGCGGAGGGGGCGGTGGAGGGTTTGGCTTTCTCAAAACGGTGAGGATGGCAGACGGGTGTGCCGGGGGTTTGATGAGCGGCGCGTTGGCCTGCACCTTGATCTTCTCGATGCTGGAGGCCGTGGTGCCGCTGGAGCTGCTGTTGAGCGTGTCGGTTTTGGAGCTGTCGGTCATCTCATCCTCCAGCTGTAGGTCAGAGGTCAGGGTATCAATCTGGTCAACCACCTGGCAGAAAAGGACAAGGTCACTATGTTGAATGAACCAAAGAAAAATATATCAGAAACAATTTCCTTCTGTCTAGATGGAATGGGCTGCGGAACGTTGGCTGAGACTGTGCATATTCCTTCGTGCTTCATGTTTTTGGTCAGTACATTTACAGAAGAGCGGCCATCGCACCCAGTGCCGACTGCTTGATCACATAATTTCACACACCTAGAATGTAATATGCCATGGCTGTGCACACTCTATTCCTGACTCAGCTGAACTCACCAAAGATGGAACCCGGGTACAGAATTAAAACTGATTCTTACAAAGAAGGACAGATTACCTCCCTTCTGTTGAGAACGTGGAAAGTTACAGAGCATTGCTTCTCTGCTGAACCGGAGAAAAAGCCAGACGATCTGAAAAATCATACCTTTTCTTAAGACCATCAGAGAAAGGAGATTACAAAACAATCGAATGAGCATTCAAGAGTTTCAAGCCCTCTGAAGTAGACAGCCCACCTGCTCACTCTTTCAGTATTTCCAAGGCCTATAAGTTCAACAGTTTCACCACATGTAACAAACGCCACAAATTCAAGGAACTTCTTCCAGTGTTTTCCCTTTCAGCAAATGGCACCCCTCTGCTCTCACCATGTTAAATAGTCAGAAATCTACAAATTATCATGGACACTTCCCTCTCATTTTCACTTTCATCTTCTGTCCAAGGCGCCTGGAGAATAAGTCCTATTTTACTTCCTAAATGCATCTTAATTTTTTTCTCCTGTGGGAAAAAAAAAAATCACAGGAAAAAAAGACAGCCGGCACAAAAGTGAGTGGACAAGACAGCAAGACTATGATGACCAGCTAAAGGCAGAATGTGTGCTCTCAGGACACTTGAGAGTTCTTAGGAGCCCAGGCAATGTCTTCTGTACTCAATCACTGCCTCTTTTCTGTGAGTCTCTCATGTGAAAGGTTGAGGGGAGGGAAAGGTCTGGAAAGAGTCCTTCTGGGGCACGAAAGAGCAAAACCCCATCCACTTCCTGGACCCACCTATCTCACTGACAAAGCAAAGCAGCACGAAGTCTCCCACCTCTAAGACACAGGCAAAGATCCTCCGCTTCTGGGAGAGGGCAGATGCAAAAGCTGTTGACCTTAGGGACAGGGATTGGAAATTCACTTGGGCCCAGGTTCTACACTAATAAAAAGCATATGTCTCGACCACAGAAGGCCTGGGATAGACACAGGCAGAGGCAGGAGGCAGACAAGGCTGTCAGGGCCATGAGGATGTGAGGCAGGTCTGAGTTAGTGTGAAGAAAGCCTAAGATACAGAAAGACTGGGTGGAAGGACCTCAGACAATGCAGTTTTCAGGAAAGCTCTGCAAGGCAATTAGGGTGTCTCCCATGACTGGTTGCCTTGGTATCTCTGGCTTATTGTCACTGGCTGGAAGCAGCTTGTGGACAGCATGACCTCCGCTCTAATGCTGCACTTTAGAGCCTGGCCTTGGTGTCGCTTAGTCACTGCCACTACCTGCAGAGATCTCAGCCCATTCTCACGGCCACCATAGAGGCATTACTGTGCAGAATGAAAATGGAACTTTTTTAAAAAAAGCTTATTCATGTCTCTTCACTTTACACATTTCATTTCATTTATTCCACATGGAGATTTTTTATCTCCTTTCTTACCTAGATCCAAGTTTATTCAACTGTGAAGTTGAGGGGCCAGCAGGTGGTGTAGTGAGTGGTTAAAGTACTGAACTGCCACATGGTCAATTGAGGTTCAAGTCTCAGACCCAGAGGCTTGAAACATACTGGGCATGTGTGCATTTGCACCCAAAGTCCCCAGAGGAGAATGGAGAAGAAGGGATTGAAGTGAGGCCATCCCCCCAAGGGGTGATTTCTCACTTTATCTCTCTGTCTCTATCTCTCTGGTGAGCTCACATGCTCTAGAGCAAAATTCCCTCTTACAAAAAAAATGAAAAGACTATGAAATTTATTCTGACTCATGGTGGTAGGATTGCACTAAAAATGAAAACCTCTTAAGAATCCAGAAGCTGGGGAGGAGAGAGACTTACTATTTCTTCCTCACGAGTCTCTTGGGCAACTGTTTTTATAAGGCAGGCCAAAGCCACCAGTTTTGTCTCTCAATATTTCAACAGTTTCAACACTTTTAACAAATGCAACCAATTCAACGAACTTTCTCCACTATTTTCTCTTTCAGCAAATGGCACCCCTCTGCTCTTGCCATGTCAAATAGTCTGAAATCTACAAATAATTATTGACATTTCTCTTTCATTTTCACTTTCATCTGCTGTCCAAGGCTCCTGGAGAACAAATCCTTCGATTTTAGTTCCTAAATTCATCTTAAATGCATCACGTCTCTATTTTCTTTTAGATCCTAGTCTGAGCCTCCATTATTTACCATATAGACCCACCCAGAGTCATTTTGTTTTTTATTTTATTTCTATAATATCAGTAACGTTTTTCTTAAGGTATATCCTCTTGTCAGCTTCTTACTTTAAACCTTTCGATGCCTGCTCATTTTTCCTGTGATAAAGATCTGTCTTAACATGGCCTTCAAGGCCCTGAATATTCTCGCTGGATAAGAAGCTAGTAAGTGTTAAACAACTGGCTCTTGGAGGGTAAGGCAGTTGCTATGGTTCGTCCCCCAAAGGCCCACGTTTTACACTTTGATTTTGTGATTGTCTGTCCCCCAGAAGTTCCCGTGCTGAAACTCGGTTATACTTTAAAGGAGTTAAGTGAAACAATTCCTTCACGGCGTCCAGGGTGGAGTCTTTGAGTGTGATAAAGTCATTAGGGCAGAGCCCCATGAGTGAGTCCAGTGTGTACATCAGAGGGGATGAGCCAGGCAGGGGCCGCGTGGCTATGGGTACAGACCGCATCCTGCTCTGCTCAGGTTTCTGCCTTCTGCCTTTTTGTGATGCCTTTGGACTTTCCAGCCACCAGGACTGGAAATCAGAATACCTCAATTTCCTTACAGATCACCCAGTCTAAGCTATTTCTGTCAGCAGCACAATGCTGGACTAAGACAGGAGGCTTAATCTGAAGAGTTGCTCAGATTTCATGGCGCAGGATCTCCCTGCGGTTGATTGGGCGTGATGCGACATCACTGAAGGTGAAGGTGGTAGAAACACGTAGCAGCACACCAGCATAAAGCGTCTTTACAATACGGACACAGTGGACTCAAGAGCACCGATAATAGTGAAATGTTGTAAAACAAGAACAGCGGGGTAATTAGCAAATCTTCATGTTCAATGTAATTTGCTTAAATGTCCATTTACATAGCTTTCGTTTTAAATACTGCTTGTGTTTAACAACCAGCTCACAAAATTTCTAAAAATATGATTGGCCCTTGTTAGCAAGTTTCAATCCATTCCATCATATCACTCTCTTAACTGCTAAATAACTGTACCTCCAACTCCAAGAGTTTCCCTTTCATGTATGTTTTCAGATTCCTCCTACTTTTCTTTATACCCTCCCAATTGCCAGTTACTTCCTGCTGCAGGATGTCTGTCCATGCTAGCATTGCTTCATGAAATTCTCTGAGCTTGTCTCCGTGTTTAACTAATTCCCACACATCTTCAAAATCTTAGCTCAAGAGTCAATCATGAAGTAAGCCTTCCCCCTCCTATTGCAATTACAGATTAAATTAATGTATTAAATATTCACAAGGAATCCTACTTCTTTCATTCAAAGCCTTCCCATTATTTTGTGTGCAGTGGTATTATGAGTATTGAAATATTTCCCCGGTAGACTCTAATCTCAATGAGACCAGGGCTCTTGTTTCTTTTTCTTTTGTATTCTAAAGGCCTAATGTAGCTGCTGGTACTTATTAGAGACTCTGCAAATATTTGTTAACTAAATGCATTGATGGTTATTTCATTGGTCCAAATGTGAGCAAAAGCATTTTCTTTCCTCTTGATTTCTGGAGGTGTTACAATGTGAAAACTCACTCAGTTATTCTAAAAGAAAATGGGCTGAAAAAGGACTTACCTCTACATGACCACAGAGCTCCTGGCGCATTCTCTAGTTCTAAACCAGATACTGTAGAAATTAAAGTGCAAAGTGACATCTAAAGAATGTCAGAAGTTTGTGTCCAGTAGTTGGCGTAAGAATTAAGGCACTGGACTCCTACATGGCTGACCATGGTTCTAGTCCTGGACCTGGTGGCTTGAAAGAGATTCACACTGGGCACATGCGCATGCACACTTAAAATCCCAGGAGGCTAACAGAGAAAAAGGGATTGCAGGGAAGCCATTCCCCCTCAGGTGGTGGGGTGTGATTTCTCACTTTCTCTCTTGCTCTCTTACTGTCTCCTCTTTCTCCAGCAAGCACACTTCCTAAAAACCTTAAAAAATAATAATGTCAGAGGTAGAGGGACACTTTTGGTTCTTGGCTCCTGTGTCCTGTTTACCTGGAGAGGTATCTACCACTGCCCTTTTATAGTGCTATATCTGCAGCCGAGCAGAGAGAGGTCCTCGGCCGTGAGGGAAGTGGAGCTGAATTACAGAAATGAACAAATGCATCCTAAGCTCCTGAAGGCTTGATGGCTCCTGGCTGGCTTTAGTCTCTACAGAGGTATTTCCTGAGCGTCTGTGAAATGGCAAGAGGATAAAATGTAAAAATAAAACACTACCATCATGGGTCAAGGAAACTAGTGGAAGATCCTGACTTTAACTAAATTTTCCAACAAGTAATTGCAAAAGTGCAACTGCCTTGAGTGCTCAGAAGAATAGGAGATGTTAGAAGAAGGCAACGGGACCCCATCAGAGGTCAGAGAGGCATTTCTGAAGGCTGAGACCGAGCTAACTGGTAGAAGAGGAGTGGCTCAAGCAATCCTCTCAGGGAAGAGCCTGATCAAAGTCCTCTGATAAAAGAGAGCTCCTGAGTGAGAGCGATTTTAAAAAGACCATTTTGGCTGAAGGGCACTGTGAGAGATGAGAGATGAGGCTGAGGAGTGAGGGAGTGGCCAGACCGTGAGGGCCCTTGAATTGTGCTGAAGTGCCACATAGTTTTAAAGAGCTCTAGATCTGAGAGAAGAAACATTCAAAGAAAATTGAATATACAACGAATTAGCATTTTTCAAAACTGAAGCATCCTCTAGGTAAAGTACACAGAATATCGAGCAGGAAAATACAAACAAAACCAGACACAACTATAGTGAAACTACGGAACACTGAAAATCAATGATAAATGTTTTACAACAACAACCAAAAGGAACACCAAATATTTGTAGAGTGATAAAAACGAGGCTGACAGGAGATCTTTACACAGGTAATAGAGGCTTCAAGATAATTTAGAAATGCATTTCATGCTGAAAGAAAGTGATTGGAAATGTAATATAGTTTAGCCTCTATGTAAAAGTGAGAGAAATAGACATTTTCAGACAATAAAGTCTGAGAGAGTATTCTTATAACTCACTATTTAAATAATAACTCAGTGAAAAGTAAAAAAAAAAAAAAAAGAATCGGAAGGAACAATTGGATGTGAGCATAGATGGATAATGAAAATGGCAGACGTGTAAATCAAAATATGCACTGATTATAAAAACAATAATATTTTTTTTTGAGAAATTTTTGTTATAGGGCATGTGCGCTCGCCGAAAAGACAGAGAGAAAGAGAGACAGAAAGCAAGAAATCACCCTCCAGGGGAATAGCCACGCTGCAATTTCTGCTCCTCCATTCTCCTCTCAGGATCTTGGGCACGCACGCACATGCGCCCGGCATGAGTTTAAGCCACCAGGTCCGGGACGTGAACTGCAGTCGACTACATGGGAGTCCAGCGACATAGCCATTACACTAACTGCTGGTCCCTAAAACAATAATATATTAATGACTAATTTAGGAGAGTGTTAGATAAATGTGAAATAAAATACTAAGAAAAATCATGTCTGATTGTAGACCAATCAGAATTAAAGCATTTTAAGATCATTATGTTTTGTGTGTGTGTGTGTGTGTGTGTGTGTGTGTGTAAGGAAAATTAGTATCTACTGGATATTTTAGATTTTATTTAGACAAGAATACATGTCAACTATATTTAGGGTAATTACTGAAATAACAGACTTAAAATGATAACTTCTAAAATCACATAAGAAATAAAAAGGTGAGTAAAGAAAATTCAATAAACCTACTGCAAAAATGGCTGAAAAGAGACCAGTAGGTGGTGTAGTGGTTGGGGCGCTGGACTCGCACATAAACAATCACAGTTCAAGTCCCAGATCCTGTGACTTGAAACGCATGCCAGGTGTGTGCCCAAAATCCTGAAAGGAGAACGGAGAAGAGACTGAGGTGTGGTCATCCCCCTAGCGTGGGGGGAGAGAGTGACTTCTCACTTTCCGTCTCTCTGTCTCTCTCTGTGTCTCCAGCAAGCACACAAGCCCTATAGCAAAAATTACACTAAAAAAATAATTAATTAATTAATTTTAAAAGGCTGAAAATAAGTAAACTTAAAGAAATAAGAAAAAGCATAATAAGTTCAAATCATTGCATAAGCTATCAGAAGAAAATATTTCAATATATTTATGATCACAATTTATTAATAATAATTTATTAAAAAATAATGATTGCTATCAAAAGAAATATGGAAAGATTGAAAATAAAGTGACAGTAATAAGATATAGCAGGTAAATAACTGAATAAATCATTATACAACAAAAACAATAAGAAGCAAAAAGACTTAGCCTAAATCTTTTTAAAATTTTTCTTTCTTTTTGCCCTTGGGTGCATGTGCTCACCAGAGAGAGAGAGACAGAGAGGAAAAGTGAGAAATCATCCCCGAGGGGACAACCACACCACAATTCCTTCTCCTTTCAGTATTTTGAGGAGAAGGGATTGCAGTGTGACCATTCCCCATGGTGAGGGACGGGGGATGCTTTGTCACTCTCTCTGTCTGTCTCTGTCTTCCTCTGGTGAGTACATGTGCCCTCTGGCAAATTAAAAAAGAAATATGTAAATAGTGTACACTTGTGGTATATGACATGAAATGATAAGATATATATATAGTCAAATGATCATTGTAATGAAACAAATTAACTTATCCATCATCTCACATACTTACTCATCCCCCATACCTCATGGCAAGATCAGCTATAATCAACTCATTCAGTAAAAATCCTGATTACAACACGCTATTATTAACTACAGTTCTCATGCTGCACATCGGATCTTTGACTTGTTTGTATTATAATATTTCCTACTTCATATCCTTTGACCTACATCTCCCTAATCTCTTCATTTTCCTCCCCCAAAACTGACTACCACTGTTTTATTCTCTATCTCTATATATCTTAACTTTTTTTTTGAAGATTACAAACATAAGTGAGATCATGCAATATTATTTTCTTCCTGTGTCTGGCTTATTTCACTTAGCACAATCTCTTCCAGGTCCATCTGTAAAGTGGCAAATGGCAGGGTGTCCTCCTTTTCTAAGGCAGAGTAATATTTAACACTAGTTAAAAATAGATAGAAAAAATGAGGTAGTCCTTACAGATGCCATGTGGAGAACATATTGAAGGGTGCTGCAGTTTATTTATGTGGCCAGTTGGACTTTATTATAGTCAAGTGAGAGAGGAATAAATTACCCAGACAAGGAATCTACTGTATTCTTATAATCATACATCTCTGTCTTACTTAACTTAAGCTATTTCAATGTATCATATGATACAGGATGAAATTTAAAACAAAATGAAAAAACACAGCAAAAGCAGGCATAAGAGGGACGTTCATAGCAATTAGTGTACGCAAGAAAAAGATGGAAAGGTGGCCAAAGGACAACCTAATATCATGCCTCAGGGAAATGGAAAAACAACAACAGAAAAATCCAAAAAAATGCCAGGAGAAAAGAGATAACAAAGATTTGAGTAGAAATAAATGAAATAGAAAATAAGCAAACTATACAGAAAATAAATGAAAGCAAAAGCTGGTTCTTTGAAAAGATAAACAATATTGACATACCATTAAGTAGACTAATTAAGAAGAAGAGAGAAAATATGCATCAAATTCACAGTGAATCAGGCAACAATACAATGGACATAATAGAAATAAAAAGCATCATTAGAGGATACTATGAGTGACTCTACGCCAACAAAGAAGAAAACCTGGCTGAGATGGACAAATTCCTGGAGTCATATAATCTACCAAGATTGACACAGGAGGACATAGAAATCCTGAATAGACCTGTAACATGCAATGGAATTGAATCAGTAATAAATAACCTTCCAACAAAGAAAAGTCCAGGTCCCGATGGCTTCACTTCTATATTTTACAAAACTTTTAAAGAAGAGGTAACCCCCATTCTACTCACACTGTTTCTAGAGATTCAAAAGGAAGGAACTCTTTCAGATTCATTCTATGAAGCCTCCGTTACCCTCATACCCAAAACAGACAAAGATACAACAAAAAAGGAAAACTGCAGATCTATATCTCTGATGAATATAGATGCAAAAATTCTCAACAAGATACTTGCTAACTGTATTCAAACAGCATATAAAAAAGGTTATTCATCATGATCGGGTAGGCTTTATTCCAGGGATGCAAGGGTGGCTCAACATATATATATGCAAAACCATAAATATAATATGCCTATTAACAGAAAGAAAGACAAAAACTACATTATCATCTCAACTGATGTATAAAAAACATTTGACAAAATACCACATTCCTTTATGATAAAGACTCTCAGGATAATTGGCATAGAAGGATCATTTCTCAGCATAATAAAAGCCATCTGTGGAAAACCTACAGCTAATATTGTTAGCATATAACAAAACTGGCACAAGACAAGGCTGCCCACTTTCTCCACTCGCATTCAGTATAGTACTGGAAGTCCTAGCCAATACGATCAGACAAGAGAAGAAAATAAAAGGGGAAAGGGATTTTATTTCTTTTCTCCTTTTATTAGGGATAATAATAATAATAGGGGTCCCTATTCCGGGAAAGAAGAGCTGAAATTATCTGTTTTCAGATGACATGATCGTATATGTAGAAGACCCAACAGTATCCACAAAAACCTCCTTGAAGTAATAAATGCATACAGTAAAGTGGCAGGATACAAAAATTAACTTACAAAAATCTATAGCATTTCTATGTACAAACAATAAGCAGACAGAGACATAACTGAAGAAATTAATCCCATTTACCATATCTAAAGAACTGTAAGATACCTAGGAATAAAACTAATCAAGGAAATCAAAGATTTCTATAAGGAAGACTATGAAAACCTTAAGAAAATTGAAAAGGACACAAAAAAGTGGAAGGACATCCCATGTTCCTGGATTGGCAGTATTAATATAATCAAAATGGCAATCCTACCCAAATTAATCTACATGTTTAATGCAATCCCTATAAAATTACAAGAGACATTATTCACAGATCTAGAAAAGACAATCATAGAATTTGTCTGGAACCATAAAAGACCCCGTATTGCCAAAGCCATCCTGCACCAAGAGTGGAGTTGGTGGCATCTCACTCCCTGACCCCAAAATATATTACAAAGCAGTGATAATCGAAACAGCATGGTATTGGCACAAAAACAGACATGAGGACCAATGGAACAGAGTAGAGACCCAAGAAATAAACCCGAAAACATACAGCCAACTGATTTTTTTACAAAGGGTACCAGTCAATCCAATGGGAAAAGGAAAACCTCTTTAGAAAATGGTGCTGGAAAAACCAGATATCGGGACCAGAAGTTAGCGTAGTGGCTATGTCACTGGATTCCCACATACTCGACCGCGATTCGAGTCCCGGACCCGGTGGCTTAAACTCACGCTGGGCACGTGTGCGTGCGTGCCCAAGATCCCAAGAGGAGAATGGAGGAGAAGGGACTGTGGCGTGGCCATCCCCTTTAGGGGGTGATTTCTCTCTTTCTGTCTCTCTGTCTCTGTCTGTCTGGTGAGCGCATGTGCCCTATAGCAAAAAAAAAGAAAAAAAAAGAAAAAAAGAAAAACCGGG
>NW_006159861.1:1157465-1175293 GCF_000334495.1 Tupaia belangeri chinensis | reverse complement strand
AAAACCTCTCCAAAAGAAAAAAAAAAAAAAAGATAAACCTAAGACTGCTAACAATAAAACAACTGGTGGAAAATCCTGGGGAACTCTGGGAGACATTGGGGTAGGCAAAGATTTCTTAAGCAAGACACCCCAAACCACAGACAGTAATTCCCAAAATAGACAGGTGGGATTACATCAGATTAAGAAGTTTCTGTACAGCAAAGGACACTGTAATTAGTGTGAATCGACAACTCTCAGAATGGGAGAGAATTTTTGTTTAACTATGCCTCAAATAAGGAACTGATAACCAGAATGCACAGAGAACTCAAGCAGCTTATCCAGAAGAAAGTGATTAATCCAATTAAAAGATGAGAAAATGAACTGAATAAACAACTCTCTAAAGAAGACATACGAATGGCCAAAAAGTATATGAAAAAATGCTCAACATCCCTCATCGTAAGGGAGATGCAGATCAGAACCACAATGAGATACCACCTAACCCCAGTAAGAATGGTGAAGATTAAAAAACAAAAAATGGGGGCCAGCAGTTGGCATAATGGCTATGTCACTGGACTCCCATGGAGTCAACCGCAATTCATGTCTTGGATCTGGTGGCTTAAACTCACGCCAGGCGCGCGTGTGTGCATGCCCAAGATTCCGAGAGGAGAATGGAGGAGAGACGGGACTGTGATGTGGCCATCCCCTCTGGGGGTGATTTCTTGCTTTCTGTCTGTCTCCCTCTATCTTTCTGGTGAGAACATGTGCCCTATAGCAAAAAATCTCTCATAAATAAATAAATAAATAGGCAAAAAATGATAAGTGCTGGTGACAGGGGAACACTCCTACATTGTTGGTGGGAATGTAAATTGGTCCAGCCATTGAGGAGAGCAATATGGAGGTTCCTCAAAGACCTTCAAATAGAACTACCATATGATCCAACAATCTCACTCCTCGGTATCTACCCAAAGGACAGAAGAATCTTTAGTCGGAAAAGTGCTTGCACATCAGTGTTTATGGTGGCATTATTCATGAATGCGAAGACATAGAACAAACCCAAATGTCCACAAATGGATGCATGGATTGAAAAAGCGTGGTGCATATACTCCATGCAATATTATTCAGCCATAAAAAACAAGGCCCTGGAATTTGATAGAAAGTGGATAAATATGGAAGATTTGTTGCCAAGTGAAGCAAGTCAGGCTATGAAAGAGAGACTTTGTACATCTTCACTCAACATATATAGACTGTCCGCACTCTGTGGTAGAGACTGAAAGACTGAAGGACATAAAAGCATTGAAAATGGTTATGGACACTGGGGACAATGTGGAAGAAGTGTGTGGGAGGGGAAGAGTACAGGAAAGGAAATTTGGGGGAAAACGGAGTAGTAAGGTATTTGTGGGACACAGATACAATTTATTATCTGTTGATCAAGATGTGTATAGTATTCTCAACTGAACTGAGATGTGGATCATACTAGGTAAAGTCTCTTTACAATCTAAATGATGTATAGTGATCAAATGTATAAATAATAATAATATTAAATAAAAAATGAAAAAAGAAAATACTGGAGGGACAGATTTTGATTTTTTAAAAGATATTAGGATGTGGGAAGCACGGTAATGATCATAAATCTAAGAATATCCACGTTTGGTACCAAGTAGAAATGTGCATGTCAAACTGGAAATTGGGGTATAGTTACAAGTAACTGTGGCTGCTCACGTCTGTGGAGGATCTGGTCTTGGGAGTGAAATAAAGTTTTGAAGGAGGCATAAAAGCAGGAGATTTTTTCTTAGCCATCTATAATATATAAAGAAGCTATGGTTAATTGTGGAATAATTAAGAAGAATAGTAAATGTGGACTTAGGAATCATATGAGCTTGAGTTTTACCTATCTGGCAAACTATATCTAACTGTTTTTATTAAAAAACAAACATATTTGGAAGAAAGAAGACATTATTGTAGAAAGAAATAAGATACAAGATCTATATTATTTGTAGAAATCAAAATTCAGTTTACATGACTTCTATAAATCTTAAACTATGGTGAATAAAAATGTAGACGTCATAGGGGTTGTCATTCAAGTGGAATTCTGGAAGAAAAGATTTATGTACAATTTTTTTTTTTAAGTAGGACTTCCTTTTCTTATGCTCTCTCCATGCCTTGTTCCTTTTTAATTACAGTTGCCTTCATGCATTGCAATTGTCCATCTACACCTGTTCTTCTCAGACTGTACAAGCACGTCTTTTAATGGTTTATCGCTAGTAAAGAGCACAGTGATTTCATACAGTAGCAATGCTATGGTTAGTGAAGGAATAGAATATATATATATATAGGCCATGAAAGAAAAGTCATTGCTTGCCTGCATTTCCGTGCATCTCCAGTTTGCTGGGGTTGGGTCTGATTTTTAAGGTCTTCAATCTCACCAATCCCAAATGGTCCAGAAAGGCACAATGGAATAGAGTAGGTAGAAAAGAATGAAGGCAAGGCATGTACAGACTTGAATTCTTCCTACGTTATTTGACTGTACTTTTATTTTTTTTTCTTTATTCTTGACAAAGTGCATGTGTGTGTGTGTGTGAGAGAGAGAGAGAGAGAGAGAGAGAAAGAAAGAGATAGAGAGATAGAGAAAGAAATGAGAATCCTCCACAAGGTCTGGTCATGCCGCGGTCTCTCAATCTTTCTTCTAGTCTCCCAGCTCATAGGATTCTGAGCACTTGTAGTCATGCCTGGTGCATCTGACATGCTAGGAAATTCAAAACATGTGGAATCCACTTCTCTTGAGCAATTCACTACCCCTGTACCATGGAATCATTCCTTATCTGACTGCAATCCTTGCTCCAATGCTTGGCAAAAAGAATGGTTCAAATTCTGGAACAACAAAGGGGGTTTAAGTGCATATTCATCTTTAAATATTTGTCCAGATTGTTCTCAATGTATTAAGAGCTAAATCCTATTTATTTTACTGTGTGTGTATGTGTGTGTAGTTCAACTGCTTTAAAAACAAAGAAAACTCTCTTTCAACATGAATGAATCTATCTCTAAGGTCTCCTTATCAGGAGTTCTCAACCATCAGAATTTCAATTATAAACTTAATGGAGGGAAAGGGAACATTTAACCTCAATTGATACCTTTATAAGAACATTCATGATTTTCTCTAAATCTGGAAAGCTGACTTAGGAAAATACCACATTTTAAATATGGTGGCATCAGCAAGAAAGAACTAAAAAGGAAATGAATGGGAACTACAGAAATCTTAACGAAGAGAAAGAGACAGGTAAAACTACTCCTTTCCCCAAACAATTTGAACATGCTCAGAAGCTGAACCTCAATGCTGGCTGGCACAAGAACGGAGTTTAACATAGCACGATACACAGAGCACCAGCTGCAAGATCCTTCCCTGGGAGACAGTGAACACGTGCCTCAGGGTGCAGAAGCAGGAGGCAGTGGAGTCAACAGTGGGGATACCCAGCGTGGTGATAGGAGGGTCAGTTTGCCATGGTCTCACGTTGCTAACTCCACACTTCATTTCGAATTCGCTGTATCTACCTACCTACCTATCTAACCCCATGAACTATTAGCAGGATTAAAGTAGTTCATCAAACACCACCCAACTTTGTGCTCCACTGCTAGATCACAGTACTGTTTATACTGCATAGGAATTCCCATGCATGAGTAGGTCCTATCATTATGTTGTGCATGGTAAAATTATATTGAACTGTGCTTGTGTGAGAAATAACTTAATAAACGGAAAGATTACATTATTCCATAATTTGATTAACTCTGTTTTGGCCTTCATTTATCTAAAAATACCTAAGGAAAACTTTTAAAAATGAGGAATGACTGAGACCTCTCTTAACCTCTGAAAAGGCTCACGTTCACAATGGCCAAGTTGCTCAGGTGGTTAACACCAGATTGTTTGCTTCCCAAGGAGTGACTTGAATCTCCTTGGTCTTCTACGCCTGTCTTTGAATTTCTAGAGCAACCATAAATTTCCTAAATATACTTTACTATTGATTCTTAGATTTGAGACTAATGAGCAACTAATATAGCCCCATGTTTTCCCTGAGGTCTCCTTACCATTCAGACCAAGTATGTCTCTCTTAGGAGATTCAAATATCTGCAAGACTATAATAATATAATTGTTACTATCTACTTCTTACTGATTCTCCTTTTCTTTGGTGTATTTGATAGAGTACTTAATGTAAATAATGGAAGCAGTCCAGATTAAGAAGATGCTATCCCGCAGTTGTCAGACATCCAGCTCTGTCCAACTTTCTGTTCTGCTGCCCTAGGGTACAGGTTCTAGGCTGGAAACCTTCACATATGCATTTCAAGCAAGAGAATGAAAAAGGTCGGGGAAGGCACACCTAGGAGATGTTTTAAGAGTATGAATGTATTTTGCTTCCAGCTCACCTGTTAAAAATTAAGTCATCTCGATGTAAGGGACCTGGGCAATGTAGGCTTTTATCTGGGCTTCAATAAGCCTTGTGAAAACCTTTGGTTCATTTACAAAATAAGGAGAAAGGACATTCTAGGACAACAAGATTCTCAGAAACGGAGACTAAAACACACACACACACACACACACACACACACCCCTACACATCTAATCATCCTCCTTAGGAAGTAACTATATAAATAAACTTACTTAAATAGTTTTACTGAAAAGAATGTTGTAGCTTTTTTTTGAGCAAGACTGTAGTACATTTTGGGGAGGTGTTGTGTTGTTTCCTTTTTAAATATGGATATGTGGCAATTTATACCCTCCCGCAGTTGTCAGACATCCAGCTCTGTCCAACTTTCTGTTCTGCTGCCCTAGGGTACAGGTTCTAGGCTGGAAACCTTCACATATGCATTTCAAGCAAGAGAATGAAAAAGGTCGGGGAAGGCACACCTAGGAGATGTTTTAAGAGTATGAATGTATTTTGCTTCCAGCTCACCTGTTAAAAATTAAGTCATCTCGATGTAAGGGACCTGGGCAATGTAGGCTTTTATCTGGGCTTCAATAAGCCTTGTGAAAACCTTTGGTTCATTTACAAAATAAGGAGAAAGGACATTCTAGGACAACAAGATTCTCAGAAACGGAGACTAAAACACACACACACACACACACACACACACACACCCCTACACATCTAATCATCCTCCTTAGGAAGTAACTATATAAATAAACTTACTTAAATAGTTTTACTGAAAAGAATGTTGTAGCTTTTTTTTGAGCAAGACTGTAGTACATTTTGGGGAGGTGTTGTGTTGTTTCCTTTTTAAATATGGATATGTGGCAATTTATACCCTGTTCTCTGGAAGCAAACTAGATTTTAAAATAAGTAAACAAAAATCATTTTTCATAGTCAAGCCTGATGAATAAAGTAAGTGTTCAATAGCTAATGATATCTTTGGCCAACAACAAGATAGAGCTATAAAGTGATTTGTCTTAGTTTTCTGTGTGTTCAACTGCATTCAACGAATACGATGCAGGTATTATTAGTCTGGCATTGTTTACGACATTGAGGACAAGAAAAAATAAGGTTTCTAGTTTAATTGGGACAGATTATGTACACTTAATGTTTTAAATAACAACACAGAAATAAAAATAGTACGAATTCAGAAAACGTTCTCAGAGTTGGGTAATAAACTAACCAGAGATTTTTACAAATATGTGGATGGATTAATGGAAAGATGGAAAAACACCAGAAGGACTCCCAAATTGAAAGTGGAATGCAGAGAGAGCTGGAATGAGCAGTACTACAGTCAGAGCGGGCTGTCAGATCTCTGTAGTTCACGAGAGAACCAGGTGTGTCAAATGGCCCCACACGCTTGTGTGTTTGGTGAGAACATATTCTCTCTCATGCACTCTCTTTCTCCTAAAAGAAATGAACTAAACTAAAAAATTAAACTAAAAAATATAAAAACCCACAAATCCAAGAAAGAAGGGACAAAGAGGATCCAAACAAATTTATAACTAAACCCAAAGTGTGAAAATAAATTAAATAATTTTAAAATAACAAATGTATTACAGTCCTCCTAAGCACTTATTTTAAACTAAGAAATCAAGGCTCTAAGAACAAATACAAATAGATTAATTTAATAGGTCATGCGACTAGAAAGTTGTCACACATTAACGATAGGGGAAGAAGTGAGAAATTGCTCCGTGGGTGATGAGAGTAATGATACGTAAGAAGAGACTGTATTTGGGTCTTGAATTCCCTTTTGAGAGGTTCAGGTTTAGAGCACAGGTTTAAATTACATTCTCGACGGGCTCACTTACACTGTCTCATTCTTCTCTTGCTATTGAGGTGCTGCTTACTGATTTTTCACTTCAACACAGGACAAAACAAAACAAACCACACGTAATTCGTCAACTTCCTTAAAAGTGAATCAAAGGACCCTTCTCAACTGTTAGAAGGATTTTTAAACTGACTTTGAGTGTATTATTTAGACAATTCACTACAAGGAAAACAAAGCCAAATGGAGTTAAAAAAAAGTCATCTCCCTGGAACAAGCCTAGCGATCACCTTGTAAAGTAGGTGACTTTCGCTTACACACCTCATGAAGAAATGGATCTGGGGTGGGGCAGCATGTGCATATTATCAGTCTGACAATGGTTGAAATCATACTTAAAAAAATGAAAGAAGGGAACCAGCAGTTAGCATAATGGCTATGTCGCTGGACTCCCACATAGTCGACTGCAGTTCGCGTCCCGGACCCGGTGGCTTAAAATTCACGCCGGGCACATGTGCGTGCGTGCCCAAGATCCCGAGAGGAGAATGGAGGAGAAGGGATTGCGGCATGGCCATCCTCCCTGGGGGGTGATTTCTCGTTTCTGTCTCTCTGTCTCTGTCTGGTGAGCGCACGCGCCCTATAGCGACCACACCCAATAGCAAAAACCCCTCGAAAAAAAAAAAAAAAGAAAGAAGAGGAATGAAATGAACGTGGCTCCATCCATGCAAACTGGTCATTAGTACATGGCAGGTAAGTGCAGTGGTACAAGGACTTTCAAGTACCAGATTCCAAAAAGGGGTGATTTACTCTTTCCAAGTAGGGAATGAAACGAACGTGGCTCCGTCCATGCGAACTGGTCATTAGTACATGGCAGGCAAGTGCAGTGGTACAAGGACTTTCAAGTACCGGAGACCAAAAAGGGGTGATTTACTCTTTCCAAGTAGGTCAGTTGGTAGCACTGTTTGCAGATAGTTTTGAACCAAGTAATACCTAAGAGATGTCTTGAATGGGGACCAGCAGTTGGCATAACTGCTATGTCACTGGACTCCCATGTAGTCGACCACCGTTCGAGTCCCGAACCCGGTGGCTTAAACTCACGCCAGGCACGTGTGCGTGCGTGCCCAAGATCCCGAGAGAAGAATGGAGGAGAAGGGATTGCAGCGTGGCCATTCCCCCTGGGGGGTGATTTCTCACTTTCTGTCTCTCTTTCTCTCTCTGTCCATCTGGTGAGCACACGCCCCTATAGCAAGAACCTCTAAAAAAAAAGAGAGAGAGATGTCTTGAATGATAAATGAAATTTAGAGAAGCAGGCATTTTTATTTTTTTTTTTGGCAGAGGCAACAGCATGTGCAAGATATGAAGTATAATTTTGATGTGCTTGTAAAGAATGAGGAAGGGGATGGGAAGCAAGGCTGGCAGCGAAGAGCCAGGTGGTAGGGGGCCCGTAGAGGCCATGTTAAAGCATTAGACACTGTTGGCCATTTTACAAAACAGCCCCCCAAAGATTCAGATTTGTGACACTGTCCAAAAAAATGCAGAAAGTTAGTGTTTTGACAGTGTAGATAGATGCACATATTTTAGAAGGTTCATTTATTTTTAAGCCTAATTTTTTTATAGCTGTAGTGTGGTTAGTAGATAGATAGCCCAGTTCTAAATATAAAATGTAAAGCATAAATTTAAAATTTACAATGTAAAATATCTGATTTGTCCAAGACATGTTAATTGATTATAGAGAATTTGAAAAATAATACAAGTTTCAAGAGTTTATGCTACTTGTAACATTAAATGATCTAAATTTGTTATTTGTAAAAGATGTTTAAATTTTCTTTTTATAAAATCAGTTTTAAATTTGCTACAGGATGTATATAGAACTCACCAGAGAGAGAAAGAGGAAGGGGAAGTGAGAAAGCACCACTTATGGGGCTGGCCATGACATAACCCCTTCTCCTCCATTCTCTTCTGTTGATTTTGGGCTCACATACACATGTGGGGTCTGAGACTCAAACTGCACAGTCAGCCACGTGGGATCCAGCCACCTTAACTACCCCTCCTCTGGATGGCCCATCCTTTCACTCTGGTTTTTTGTTTGTTTGTTTTGTTTTTTAGATGTTTTTGCTACAAGGCACATGCACTTGCCAGAGAGACAGAGAGAGACAGAGAGACAGAAAGCAAGAAATCAGCACCCAGGAAGGATGGCCATGCTGCGATCCTTTCTCCTTCATTCTCCTCCCAGGATCTTGGACACACATGCACACACGCCCAATGTGAGTTTAAGTCACCGGGTCCGGCACTTGAACCATGGTCGACTACATGGGAGTCCAGCACATAGCCATTACACTAACTGCTGGCCCCTCCTTTCATTGTTTTTAAAATTCAATATAATGCATTTCATTCCTTTTCTTATACATCTGTAAGCATCTCTGAGTTGCTCTTAAAGGAAGAAGAAATCCCTCAAATTATTGTACACAATTTCTATTTGTCACATAGCCAAATGCTTACCGTTTAGAACAGGATTATAAATTAAGAACTAAGGGAAAACACGACATTAAAGCCAGCTTAGTTCCAGATAGTTAAAATGTGTACGTGTCATCTCACTTCATGTAAGTCCTAAGTTTAGTTGGCTATCGGTTTTAGTAACAGATGAATTTATGACTTTTCCTTCCCCTGTGACAGACATTACCTGCAGATTACAATGGCTGAAAGGTCAGTGCTAGGTTTAATATCTGTTTTCATGAGATATTTTGTTATTTTAACTGGCAGCCTGTGTCTACGAATGCATCCTGTAAAGTGTGGACCGGAAAGTATGTTTGTCATAATCGTATTAGGCGCTAAGAGATGGCGGAGACTCACCTTCTTGCATTTTGTGAGTATGCTTCCAAATGATCCCGTTATGTTAATCATATTCAGGAGGCTGGAACTCAAGATAATGGGGCTGCAAACTTCAATGCAATTTCCATATCTTTTTATATTTATGAAAGTGCAAGAGAAAAGAAGAAACCCTGCAGGTCGACTACTGTTTTCTCTACAGGTCTTAAAGTAGCTCAATAGAAAATATTCTGCAGCATCACCAGGAAGGGAGAAAACTCCAACATATCCAACCCACTCCTCCATTACAGCCATTCTCTGCACTGCAGTTAGAGAGGTCTTTAAACATGTATGTTTCACATATAACATATGTATGTATATATAATACGTATGATTTCACAGTATATATGAAATTTTGAAGTGGTTTCCCATTGCGTTGAAGGTAAAGGCCAAATAGTTACTAAGGCTATACCCTACTCCCAGGATCCAGTCTTGCAGTCCCCACCAGGGGTGCTTCTACACCTCATCCTCACCTGGCGCTCTTCTCCTTTCTCCTGGTGCTTAGAAGATGCTAATGTTCTTGGGGGGGGTCCTTATGGAAGTCATTCTGTACTTAGACCTAGTCACGCCACTCTGCTTCTTTCCAGGAAACATATGCACGTACACTCTCACCTGTTTTTCAAGAATCACACCCAGATCCTAGCTTCAGTTCAAGGCAATCTCCTAGATCACCCCCATGCTCCTTTCTGCAGTCCCTGGAGCACCTACATGTGTGAGCTTCATGCGTGTACCACACTTGATAGTGACTAGAAGTGTTACTAGCCTCTTAATGTCTGTCTCCTTGGCAAAACTGTAACCCTGGCAAAACTGTAACCAAAAGGCATGGAATATCTTGACCTTTATGTCTAGAATAGGAAGATATGTTCATAAATAAATTATCTACATCCATGAGTCAAAGGAAAATTAGTGCAATGAAGTATTAGTTAAGATATTAATTTGGTATCTATTGTTTATAGTTCTGTGAACATTTATAAACTTTTTTTTTTTGGAGAGGTTTTTGCTACATTGCATGTGCACTCGCCCGACAGAGAGAGACATAGAGACAGAAAGCGAGAAATCACCGCCCAGGGGCCACGCAATCCCTTCTCCTCCATTCTCCTCCATTCTCCTCTCGGGATCTTGGGCACACACGCACACACACCCGGCGTGAGTTTTAAGCCACCGGGTCCGCGATGCGAACCACGGTTGACTACGTGGGAGTCCAGCAACACAGCCATTACACTAACTGCTGGTTCCCAACATTTGTAAACTTTTGAAGTAAAATGAATTTGGGTTACAAGTGAACTATGTACATGGGATTTATAATTTCCATGTTTTGTATATGTAGATGAGTGTGTGTGTATATGTTCATGTACGCATATCTCTAAAATGTAGGATACTTGCAAAAATTGCTCTGTTAGAGGGAAGATGTTGAAATGACATATTAAAATAACCTTGCAATATTACTACAGCATTCCATTTATAAATATCTCTAAAGATATATTTATATTACAATGACATTTGACATATGTTTTTACTTTGTACATCTGAGATATTAAGCTAAATGTCTAGTACATATTGTAAAAGAAGTAGAATTTTAGAAAATTACACCACTTCCTTAAATTATCTTAAAAATCTATGTAGAATATTAAATTACTTGTCAAAATGATCAGAAACCTCTCCTTATCCTCTCCTTGCCATCTCAAGCACACAATTACATTGTAAAATAATTGTATTTCTCAAAAATTCAAAGAAATCTTACTAGAAACATTGATATTGAAAAAACTACTGGCTTTGAATGTAGGACGGTTGAATATAATTATAATTCTGTTCTCACTAGCGGTGTGGTGATAAAAGTGGGACTCTTTTCTAGCATTAGCTTATTGATTTTGTTAATTAGCAAAAGAAAGACACACAGGTCAGTAGCATGGTGATTAATACAGCTGGGTCCCACATGAAGACTGAACAGTTGAAATCTTAGACCTGGTGGCTTAAGAAACATGCTGGACACATGTGCGTGCCCAAAATCCCGAGAGGAGAATGGAGGAGAAGGGAATGCGGTGTGATCATGTCCCCCAGAGGGTGATGACTCTCTCTCTCTCTCTCTTTCTCTCTCTCTCTCTCTCCCTCTCTCTCTCTCCCTCTCTCTCTCTCTTGCAAGTACATGCACCCTATAGCAAAAATGTATAAAACAAAACAAAAGTAAAAAAAGAAAGTGACCTAAGCCACTGTGGCACAGCAGTAGCCATGTGTCCTGCAAGCCTGAACGTCTTGCAGCCAGCTGTGGGTTAGAATCCCCAGTGAGCAAGAAGGTGCCCAGGATCCTGAGAAGCCGGAGGCTGAGGGGATGGAATCCCAGCATGACTAGGTCCTTCGCCTCTTCCTCCCTCTCTCTCTCTCTGGCACATGCACGCATATGCTACCAGAAGAAGGACAGAAGGAAGAAAGGAGGAAAGGGGTGAAGGGAGATGAAGAGAGGGAAGGAGGAAGAGAGGAGAGAAAGAAAGGCCATTTATGATATCTGGACTCTAAAGGGTTAGGTAGAATAAAAGTGGACGAGCACTTCAGACACAATAAAAAAAAAAAAAAAAAAAAAAAAAAGAGGTATGTAGTGGAGCCTAGACATAAGTGGTCGAGTGTGCAGGAGATGGTGCACACTGGGAGGAATGGTCAGTAGGCCCAGAGGCTTTCTTCAGCAAGCTAGAAAAGGGAAGAAGGGTTAAGGATTTTTGGAAAGAGATGCCCGTGAAGATGTGCCAGACTGCCTGGGAGACCTCGGCATGGTGCTCATGAATCCGGCCCTGACCTGAAGGGAACAGGCAGCCACAAGACGTGATGCAAGGATGCACAGTTTTGCGGAGCCTTGAGGAAGTAGAAAGGCTCACCACAAGGCAAGTCATTAAAAAAGATTATTCTTGTCATAAGCAGACCTAGGGAAAATTATGGAAAGTGATGCAAATAGGAAGGTTACATTACATTATTTTTGAGTTAGTGGAAACATCTGAAAATCTCTAAAGCCCTTACGTAGAATACTTTTCTCAACTTGACAATACCCAGTTTGAACTCGGTTATGATGGAAGTGTGTTCGCGTGAATGCTCTTGGGACATTATTCTTGGTTTAATAAAGGTATGCAAGTATTATGCCATTCTTTTCTGTGCTTGAGTTCTAGCATTCTTAATGGGGCAAGGGGAGTTGCATTTTAAAATATCACACCTTCGCATCTGATTTAATGACCCAGAATATATGAGATGAAACAGAACAAGGGAATTTGAAATTTGAAATTCTTGTAGAATAGGCTTTCCAAGCATCTGTCTTCACCGTCTTTGGGCTCCAGAGACATTTTATAGAAATAAATTACTCATAATTCGAAAAACAATGAAAGTCTTCATCACAGAGACGCAACTGTCATTTAAATCCGCCAGGAGATTTAGGAAAATTGATATTTCACAGTTCTTGTTCTGTTGCCAAATCCCAAAAAGACTTCAACATGCATTTCTTTTCTTTCACAAACACAGAGAATTCAGAGAATTCATAACAATGCTAGTCCTATTGTTTAGTTTAACAAAACTATATTGGGAGGTACTATAAATACACACGTTCTATTAATATGGGTAGTACTGGGGGAAGCAAAATGTGAATTTATTTTCTAATCTTCAAAATGCTAAAGCAATTAACATAAAAAAAACCTGTAAAACATATCCCATCTGTAAATCTGCAGTATCCACCAATTTTCACTTATTAAAATATGCAATACTGTCTTCAGTACATAAACGCATCAAATATACTACATATTCTGCTTAGAGTTAAGATGAAATTATTGTATATTTTATAAATGATTACTACATTAAAAATTACACCTAATCTCTTGGTAGCCATATAAATGCCATTTTTATCTTTATAATTATACCTTCATTGGAAAAAAAAAATCAAAGTCCTCTAGTGGCCAAAATTATGTATCATTTTATTTTACTTCAGATTCTCTAGGAATTGATATTTTTTAAAATTTAATTGAGATATTTTTATATTGTTAATATAAAATCTAGGAATACTGTGTCTTTTTCAAAAAGCAAGACATTCTCTTTTTTTACTGAGTTCTAATTTAAAAGGAAAGTGCAACGATTGTAGTATTTACGTTAACATCATTCACCAGGGAATTTTTTAAAAATGCCGTGTCATACATATGAATATAAAAAAGTTTTAAATTTCAATATTTAATATGTAGAGCATTGGTATGTATTTTTAAAAACACATGATTTTCACATGTAGAAAATGAGAATTAGAGCGTAACAGCTTTATATTCTAGCTATTTTGTGACTTTTTTTTATCTAAACAGCATTTCTTTAAGGAAGCTAATGCTAAACATTTACATAAGATCTATATGAAGGATTCGTATAAAGCCGTATCTGTTGCAAACACACCACAAATCAGGGTGGGCGAACCTCTAAGCTGGTGGTAGGGTATGAACATACTGCAGCACAACGGGAGGAAGTGGGGCAGGACTACTTAGCAGGGACACAGAGAGGGGGCCTTGCTTTGACTTTTTCCGAAGATTTCAGAAACCAGATGGCGTAAGTTATGTCGCTGAACCTCCACATAGTCGACCGCGGTTTGAGTCCTGGACCTGGCAACTTAAAACTCATGCCGGGTGAGTGCGCATGTGTGCCCAAATCCAGAGAGCAGAATGGAGGAGAAGAGATCGCGGTGTAGTCATCTCTCCTGGGGGATGATTTCTCACTTTCTGATTCTCTGTCTCTCTGGCAACTGCACATGCTCTGCACATGCCCTATAGCAAAAATCTTTTTTTTTTTTTTTTTTTGAGAGGTTTATTCTTCCCTAGGGGTCAACAGGTGGCATAGTTAAGGCACTAGACTCCCATGTGGTCAACTGCAGTTCAAGTCCCAGATTTGGCAGCTTGAAACAAACGGGGCATTTGTGTATGCATGCCCAAACTCCTGAGAGGAGAATGGAGGAGAAAGGATTGCAGTATGGCCATCCCCTGGGTGGGGAGTGTAATTCCTTGCTTTCTTTCTCTTTCTCTCTGTACTGCTGGTCTCGCTATAGCAAAAATCTTAAAAAAAAAAAAAAAGATTTCAAGAGAAGGAATATATGTAAAGATTTTCAAACACTACTATTTGTTTATTTAAAACAAATTTGTTATTATTTATTTTAAACACTGCTTTACTTTAAAAAATATATATTGTAGATCAAGCTAAATCTGCTTGCATGAGTTGGTTAGTTCACAGACCAGTATTTTGAGACTCATTGTCATTATGTGAAGTCACCACGGAGTTCTTCTCTTTGGGCATACTTGATGAAAACACTGGGACACATCTTTCTCAGAATATCAGAACTGTCTTCATCCTTCCCAAGCAATGAGTTACAACCGGGTGTGCCTTTGCAAGAGGGTAGCTTTGCTTATTGTAACGTTCTTACTCAACCTCTCATTGCTCATAGGAAGATTTGCTCACCTGGCCTTCCTTGCTGGCCTGCAGCGTAAGTATCTTAGGACAGATAAGGATTTGTCCAGGTCTTGATACACTTGCTGTTGTAACCAATACATCACCAACAATACCCTATTTATTATTTTTATTTAAAATAATTGTTTCCTTAATTTTATTTATTATTATTATTTTCAAGTTTACTATACGGCATGTGTGGTCACCAGAAACAAACAGAAAGAGAGAGGGAAAGTGAGAAAGGAGGCTGCCAAGTCCAGAACTCAAACCATGGTCAGCCATATGGGAGTCCAGTGCCTTAACCACCGTGTCACCTGCTCATCCTGAACACAGCTGATTTCTAAAAGCAAATTACAATAATTACACAGTTTTAATAATTATTAGTAGTAAAAAGTTACCTTCAGTCTACCTCAGAGTACCTCGTGAACATACCTGGGTGCCATAGCCTGTTTGTGTCAAACCTCCTATTACAAATTGTTTTCTGTTTTATTTTTAAGAATTATTTATTTAATTTTACTTATTGTTTTTATTTTTAAAATTTGCTATAGGGTATATGCACTCACCAGAGAGAGAGAGAGAGAGAGAGAGAGAAAGGGAGAAAGCAAGCTGCCAGGTCCAGGACTTGAACTGTGGTCACCCATGTGAGAGTCCAGTGGCTGGACCACTATGCCACCTGCTGGCTCTGATATAAATTGTTTTTAAAGATTAAGAATTGCTTAGCAAATAGTGCCTACATGCTGAGAGATAGCTTAGATTCAACTGTTAAAGGAGCTAACCTTTTTGGGGCCTGCAAGTGGTATGGTGATTAAGGGTGTTGGGTTCTCATATGGCTGATCATGGTTCAAGTCCCAGACCTGGAGGCTTGCCTTATTGCTTTTCCCTTTCTCTCTCTCTCTCTCTCTTTCTCCAAATTAAAATAAATAAATAAAATAAAAAAGGAGCTAACCCTTTTGAACCATTTGGCTTTTACAAACAACCTTCTAAGCACCATGCATGACTTTCATTCCTAAAGAGTGACGTCATTGTGAAAAGCTTAGGAAATGGAAGATAGACTACAGTAGAATTCCCTTCCTCATTAATAGAGTAAGTAACAAATAGCACAGTTTAATAGCATAAACCAAAAAAACTGAAGGATAGTCCACTCTCTTAAATTTGAAATACTATTGGTTAAAAACCAGAAAGCCAGTTTTTATCTCACTTCAGTACCAACCCTAATGGAGCTCAAGGCCTGAGAATGGTACCAGTGAGGTCAAAAGTGCCCTCACATTTTCACAAATAATGCCAAAGATGATGACTGTGCATGGAAAAGACTGCAGAAGAGAGGCTGGTGAAGCAAGTAAAACGATCGGGCAGAAATACTGAAACAGAAGTGCCAAGCCACACTGAAGAGTGGAAATAAAAGAGAGAAAGACCTCTCCTTGGAGCTGACCCTGGGGCCTACTGGTTCAGGGAGCTGGATCCCACATGGCTGACTGCAGTTCCAGTGCCAGCTCTGGCAGCTTGAAAAACACACCAGGTGTGTGTCAATGTGTGCCCAAGTCCTGGCAGGATGGAGAAATGGGGGAGAAGGGATAGTGGTATGACCATGTCCTATTGGGGATGCTTTGTCTCTCTGTTTATCTCTCTTACAAAAAACAACAATCCCTTTCCGCATAAGCTCATCATAAACCCCTGAATGAGGTGGTAGGACAGACACCATATTCTCTATTCTCTATATAAAAGAGGATCGCCATTCTTGGACTCCCCTCTACTTTGACACCCTCCCATCTCCCCTCCCCTTTCCCTCTCCTCATCCACTCCAGCCCCCTTCTCCCTACCCCCTCACCCCATCTTTGCCTGCTCCTTTATGCTTTTAACTACAGGACTATGGGTAGACCATGAAATAAATTCCCGTTCACCTTGATGCTTGCCTGGGTAGATAAGAAGGTCATCTAAAAGGAAAGATTGGACCAGCAGGTGGTGTAGTGGTTACGTCACTGGACTCCCACATGGCCTACTGGTTGGAGTTCCAAACTCAGTGGCTTGAAAAATCACACCTAGAGGAGAATGGAGAAGGGACTGTGGTGTAGCCATCCCCCCAAGAGATGAACTGTCACTTTCCCTCTCTCTGTCTCTGTATCTCTCTATCTCTGGCAAGCACACATGCCCTATGGCAAAAATCTCTGAAATAAAAAAATAAGGAAAAATCATCCACACTACTTTAGACCCAATAGGAATTCTTAATAGAACTGTTTTAGTCATAAACAAGTTGAAAAGAATCAGCAAGATAACTATAAATACTATTATGGCAAAAGATAAAAAGAAAAAGAAAAAATAAAATAAAACAAAACAACAACAACAACAAAAAAACAAAGGTACACAGGCAAAAGTCAAATGAAGACCTCAGATTGAAAGAAAAAGGGAAGAAAGATTTTCCTGAATGTTTTCTGCTACAGAAATACTTAAGATATTCAATAGCAGAATAAAATAGAAAAGGAATTGAACAAAGAAATGAACAGAGTTCCAAAATACTGCTATTACCCAACTAATAATTGAAATATAAACAGCAAGATCGAGACCACATGTGATTGAAACTGAATTCCTGACATAGAAGAAAGCTGGAAAAATCACCCCAACTGCATGAGGAAAAATCACAGATTTCAGACAGGCCTGCCCCTCACATTGTCAGAGTCTGGAGTGAGAGTGAAATACTAATTACCTCAGTATTCAAGAAGGCTAATAACTGTTTTACAATCTTTATATTTTCTCTCCTCCTACCTTCAATAAAAGACCTGGATGGCTAGTGTTGAATACAGAATTTGTGGGCCACTTAGGACTCTCTGCCAGAGTGTGGGGTGGGGAAGGACCCACTCCTGGCCCCCAAGCTTTGACCATGGCCCATCCCCCTCCTTTGACACCCCAGTCCTGTGTCCTCCATAGGAAGTCTTAAATGAATACTTCCAAGATATGCCCACAGTGCTTGGAAACAGTCAAGCTCTGGCCACGGTGGGTCTCAGGGTCAGTGTGTCAGGGGTGTAGCCTGCTCTCATAAGGAAAGTTCATGACAAGAAGCTACTACAAGTCCATGAGATGTGTTTGGAGCCAATGCTTGGGCAGTTCCCGGGGCTCAGGTATGCAGTGTGATCTAGAGGCCCTGTGGCCCCACTAGCAGACTGCAGAGTAAGAAGCTCTAAATTGCATGTCCTGGGCCACGACTCTCTCTGGATGTAAAGGTATTACTGAATTACTGACTGCAGAAATTATACAGGAAATAAAACCAGGCATGGAGGAAAGAGAAAGAGGATATAGTTTCTTTTTTTTTCTTTTTCTTTTTTTTTTTTTTTAGG
>NW_006159861.1:1136119-1157401 GCF_000334495.1 Tupaia belangeri chinensis | reverse complement strand
CACCCCCCAGCAAAGGGGAATGACCATGCCACCATCCCTTTTCCATTCTCCTCCTGAGATTTTAGATACATGCACACACATGCACCCAGCATGACTTTCAAGCGGCCAGGTCCAGGACTTGAACCATGGTCAGCCAGGTGGGAGTGTAGTGCCTTAACCACCACGCCACCTGCTGGACACAATTTATAGATCTTAAGGAATATTACTTAAGGAGTAGACCCCGTTACTATGGAACAGGGAGAAAAAATATTCAAAGGGCAAGTATTTCTGGGGAGAAAAAGAGAAAGAAATGACTAAATTTGGCCATTTAAACTGCACAGTGTATTCCAGTAAAATGCGCTGATGGACAGCTGCCACTAAGAAATATCCTGCACTTTAAGGACAGACCAGACACCCACGGAGGAACCAATTTAGTACAAGGGAGAAAAACGGCCTGGTCTCAGACTTCTCAGAGAAGCATCTGATGACAAACGGTGGAACAGCAGGAGAACAAGTTCCAGATGAAAGAAAGCGTGACCCCAGGATGCCGTGCCCAGCTATGTTGCCGTGGGAGACAACAGGCCGACGTGATCGTTAAGCCCAAGTCCTCAAGGGAGAGAGCAAATCCGGAACTTACCCACCCGCAGATGAAGGAAAAGCTATGATGAAAGGATTAGCACCATATTCAATGTCCAGGTCTACACATTCAGGAGAAAATACATTAGCCCATTTTCAAGTTGCCAAGATATCTTTCAAGTACAGAGACACCTGACAGAAAAAGACTACAGGCTCTCTTAAACATTACTTTAGAAACAAACACAAATATAAACAAAGCAAAATTAGTCAACAGTGTACTCGACAGCATAGGCTCATATAAAACAACAAAAAGGGTTTCACATCCATGTTTGCCTTTTATACTCAATAATACTAAACAATAAAACAAATCCAGAAATTATATCATTTATGCAGATTCTAAAAAGCAACAATAAAAGTCCATGTAGTGAAAGTTTAAAGTACGGGGGGGTGAGAGCCAGCAGTTGGCGTAATGGCTATGTCGCTGAACTCCCATACTCTCATGTAGTCAACCGCGGTTCAAGTCCTGGACCTGGTGGCCTAAACTCATGCCAGCACGTGTGCGTGTGTGCCCAAGATCCCGAGAGGAAAATGGAGGAGAAGGGATTGCAGTGTGGCCATCTCTCCGGGGAGTGATTTCTCACTTTCTGTCTCTCTGTCTCTCTCTTTCTGGCGAGTGCACATGCCCTATAGCAAAAAACCTCTCCATAGAAATAATTAAAGTAACAGGGAGGATAAACAGCACCTTCCAGGACACGGACATTAGACCGAGGGTCTCTTCTGCCCTGGGAGTTTAAACGGGAGAAGGAAGTCGTCAGGGAAATATGGCAAATGAGATCAATGGCACCACAGTCTGTTACGTTAGCGTCTGTCATTTTCTAATACTAAAAACACTCGTAACTCAAACTGTAAACATCGGGGCCGGCAGGTGGCATGGGGATGGGGGTGCTGCACTCCCACATGGCTGACCCCAGTTATTACGATGCAGAGTCTCTCTTAAGAAAACAAATAACAGAGCCCTGTAGCACGTTTTCCTCTCCAGTGATGTCTGTCAATAAAAAGGAATTCAAGTTACAAAACAGGTTGCCATTAATATCACATTATTTAAAATGTGTTAATAGCAACACAAACTGTTCATAAGAAATATAATTTAAAACTTAAAAATAACTATGTTGTATATGTTTAGGGAGCAGAAGATGGAAAGTTGGTGTGTTTACTGTAAAACGCTTGTTTTGCCTAAAGCTATGAAGGTATTTATATTGTTCCTATGCCAGCTTCGTAAGTTTAGGAAATGTTTAACAAGGAAACGCTCCTCTGAGCCCAACGCAGCGCTCAATCTTGGGAAGCAAGCCAAGACAGGAGGAAGAGGGCGTTGGCTCGAGAATGCATAAGGCGGCATGTGTGTGGGGAGACGCACTGGTTGGACATGGCATTATCTCCACTCCTCAGTGACCGCTCAGTGGCCGGAGTGCTAAAGGGATGACTGTAACATCTGTCACCTCTTTACACATCAGGCCATCTGGCTTAATAGTTTGTTCACAAACCTTGGCAAGTGAAAGCACCCTCCCCACAGACAGTGCGGTGTCTTTTTGACCTAGGAATGTTGGGACCAGCAGATGGTATAGTGGTTACGTCACTGAACTCCCATGTAGTCGACCATGGTTCAAGTTCTGGACCCGGTGGCTTAAAAACTCACACTGTAGGGAACCAGCAGTTGGCGTAATGGCTATGTCGCTGGACTCCCACGTAGTCGACTGCGGTTTACGTCCTGGACCCAGTGACTTAAAACTCACGCTGGGCACGTGTGCGTGCATGCCCAAGATCCCAGGAGGAGAATGGAGGAGAAGGGATTGTGGCATGACCATCCCCCGTGGGGGGTGATTTCTTGCTTTCTGACTCTATGTCTCTCTCTGTCTGTCTGGCGAGTGCACATGCCCTATAGCAAAAACCTCTCCAAAAACAAACAAACAAACAAAAAAAAACTCACACTGGACACGTGTGTGTGCGTGCCCAAGATCTTGAGAGGAGAATGGAGGAGAAGGAATTGTGGCGTGGCATTCACCGTAGGGGGAGATTTCTTGCTTTCTGTCTCTCTCTGGTGAGTGCACATGCCCTATAGCAAAAATCTCTCTAAAATAAAAAGAATGTCAACTTGGCCAAATTGCTATTCAAAAATAAACACAACAAGGAAAAAATTCAAAGCTCAGGTACCCAGGGAATACACCCTGGGGACATTAAAATGCACCCACCGGAAGATGAAAGGAAAAGCTGTGTGGAGAGGATTAGACTGGGCTGGCTCTATGGCACTGTGGTTAAGGCAGCCAGATCCACCGGCCAGCCCCACACTTCCGGTCTCGGACCCAGCGCCTTGAGAAACATGCTGGGTACAGGTGCAAGGGTGCCTGAAATCCTGAAAGGAGGGAGAGACAGTAGATCAGGGATTGCGGTGTGACCATTCCTCATAGAGGGATGATTTCTTACTCTTCTCTCTGTCTCTGTGTCTCTCTCTGGCAAGTGCACATGCCCTCTAGGAAGCATTTATATATATATATATGTATGTATATTTATATGTGTGTATACATGTAGGCATGTATGTATATATTTTATATGTGTATGTATACATACATGCATATTAATATGTGTATTTATATGTGTGTATATTTATAAGTGTATATATGTATATATTTATATATGTATGTGTATATGTGTGTATGTATATATGTAGGTGTGTGTATGTATACATGTATATATGTGTGTACGCACATGTAGATATGTATATATACATGCATGTATATATATATATATATATATAAAGGAAACAATAAAAAGGAAGGAATAGATTAATACTGAGTGAGCAGTTCTAAATATTGTCAAGGAGAAATATATTACCAGGGCACTTAAAAATGAAAAATCATTGGGGCCAGCAGGTGGCAGGGAGGGTACGGCAGCTGGAGCCTACCTAGCAGACTGCGTAATCCCAGTCCTAGATCCGGTGGCTTGGAAACCATGTGAGACATATGTGTGTGCATGAGAACCCTGAGAGGAAAATGGAGACGAGATTGCAGTGTTGCCCTCCCCCTTGAGGGGCAGTTTCTCATTTTCCCTCTCTCTCTATCTCCAGTGAACACATATGCCCTATGGCAAAATTTTACAAAATAAATTAAAATGAGAAATTGTTCTTTAAGTATAAAGAAAATTGATAGTAACTGAAGACTCTAAGAACACATAGAATACAAGATTTCTGGACTATTGCTTTAAAAAGTAGGCTACGTGACAATGAAATCTAGCCAACAAAGGGGAAGATCCAATAAAGAAGGTGTTTGAAAAGCGTACCGCTAGGGCCCAGAATCAAGCAGGATACTTCTGAACTTTGATTCTGTACGGCCAGTGGTCAGGATAATCGTGTAGATCCAGTTAACGACTGGGGGCTTTCAAATATGGCTTAGAATCAGACTAAGATAACTACTGGAGCCTCAAGAGGATTATGCACTTTCCACAGAGAGAGAACCCGTGCTGAGCTGCCCGGAGGATTCCATCCTGACCAGACAGAGCAGAATCAAAAATTGGCAAACACAATCTGTTTAGACTTCTAGATGAACAAGGACAAATCATTTGATTTCAGACTGTATTCCTGAACTTTCACTTGAAAGAAGATTACTTCTGAAATAATCATTTTCCCCTCCAATAATTTGGAAATGGGAACAGATTCATACACACGTGGGGCATCTTACGAACGGCATTTTAGTACTGGCGCTCTCTATGCGAATGTATTAATGAAGAATCCTATTTCTGCCTGTTCATCTAATTGCAACGCTTCTGTTAGACAATATGATTGGAAACAACCAGCGAATACATTTTCAGAACTGAGTACAGAGAGCCCCTAAAATGGATTTAATTACTGGACTATTTGGAGTAATTTCAGGGCTTTGTGGGGACAGTGGAATGGTGAACACGACACTTCTCATTTGCCTCATTTTTCTCTAGTGCTGCTGGGGCATTGTCCAGGTGTTGGCATGTCTGTGATCTCCCATGGGAACCTGTCATGACAGGTACGGAAATACCCGGAGCCTGTGAACCTGAATGTGGTGGGGTTGGTACACTGCGTAGACACATGCACACCAGATCGTTCCCGGGGATGTGAGTGTCCCAGCACAGTGTGAAGAACGCTTTGCACTGCGACGTCACTCACTGTTGTAGGAAAAAAACAATGTGTAAGAGAATTGTGGTCTTGAATCTGTAGAGAGAAAAATGGAGTTTGAATCTACTATTATTTCATTTTCAAATATCAGTCTGATAAATAGACCCTCTGGGAACAAAAAAACCCAACTGATTGCCGCTATTATCGGGAGAGTAACCCAAGAAACACAGGCTGAGACTGGGGTAGCAGCCTCGTAAAGGAGGAAGAGGCTGCGCTAGGTCAACGCCTTTGTCCTCCACGGAGGGTAACAGTACAGCTACACTCCCAAAAATGTGCAGTTCTGAATGAGTACGTGCAGGAGGCCCCAAAGTGAAAGACTAAAAAGCAGAAGATTGGAGGAAATTTTATTTACACTCCTAGTGTTCCTTCCAAGTGGGGTCAGTTTTTCAACCTCTTTTTTCCTGCCCTTGGGAAGGTGAAATGAATAGGAGAGAGAAGAGCGTAGGAAATTTGGGGAGTGGGGAATGGAGAGGTGAGACACTTGTGGGACACAGATAAGGTTTATTATCTGTTGACTGTTGACGAGTATGTGCATGGGGGTCTCAACTGGGCTGGACTGAGGTGTATATCATGCTGGGTAAAGTCTCTTCACAATCTAAATGATGTATAGTGATTTAATGTATGAATAATAATAATAAAATTTAAAAAATAAATAGCTTTTTTTTTTTTGGAGAGATTTTCGCTATAGGGCGCGTGCGCTCGCCAGACAGACAGAGAGAGACATAGAGACAGAAAGCGAGAAATCACCCCCCAGGGGTATGGTCACACCGCAATCCCTTCTCCTCCATTCTCCTCTCGGGATCTTGGGCACGCACGCACACACGCCCGGCGTGAGTTTTAAGCCACTGGGTCCGGGACACGAACCTCGGTCGACTATGTGGGAGTCCAGCGACATAGCCATTACGCTAACTGCTGGTTCCCAAAATAAATAGCTTTTGAGATTAAAAAATAAAAAAAAGAAAGAGATACCTAATTAAAGCTCTCCCTGTCCCTTCCTCTGCATAAGCTGTCTGCATAGAACACGCGTGTTCCGCTCTGGGTGCAAATGCACGTCTTCTGGCATTCGCCTGTAGGACTGAGTGCGGTACCCTGGGATTCTGTATTCGGGCGAAGACAGGCTTTTGGACAGTGATATTTTGTTAAATGGTTCCTCTGGTTCTCCAGAGGAAAAACGTTCCTGACTGTGCCATCTGCCAGTTTCAATGGTGCAGAGATATTTCCACCCAGGTTGATTTCAAGGTATCACCATAAAAACATAAATTCGGGAAAATGTGTGAATGATCAGTTTCCCCGAGTCCTATGAGCTGGCTCAGGACATCACTGCACATAAAAGCCATTCTTCCAAGTGACTGTCATCAGAAACTTTGGTGTTAATTTTAGCTTTGAGCTGCTTACTCTGAAATTTATTCTCCATTGGGTTAAAACTTGGGCTCGCAAGAGGGGTGCTAATTATTTGTCTCCCTCAAATACCAAAATAAAGTGGCCCATTTTCAATGTACTATTTTAGCCCTGTGAGCAAAATAACAACTGAACCACAATAAACACTTGGCAAATAAAAACAAATGTATAAGTTTGATTTTGTGATTTTGACATGTGATACGTGCATGGTGTAGAATGACCCTTTGAATCATCTAAGCTCTTTAGCTTAAAAAAATCATTTGAGTAACTGCACTGATAAATGTGGACATTTTGCCTTTTAAAGCCCTGAGGAATAAAAAATGAAGTTCCTTTTATTAACTTCAAATATTTCTACCAAAGGCAATTTGATGTGTTTTCTTATTGAAGAAGACTTTGGTAAAAGGAATTTGACTCTTTGCATAGACAGGTGGTAATCTCTCACTAGAAGCAGACTGAGGGGCTACCAGGTGGCATGGTTGTTAAGGTGTTGGCGTCTCATATGGCTGATCTCGGTTCGAATCCCAGACCTAGAAGCTTGCTTTCTCACTACCCCTCTCTCTCTGTCTCTCTCCAGTCAAATTTAAAAATAGTAATAATAATGATAATGAATAAAAATAAATAAAAATTCTTTAAAAAAAAATTGGGAGGGTCCAAGAGTTGGCATGGTGGTTAAGGGTGCTGGATTCCCACATAGGTGATGTGAGTTCAAGTCTCAGACATGGTGGTCTGCTTTCTCACTTTATAGGGACCAGCAGTGAGCATAATGGCTATGTCACTGAACTGCCACATAGTTGACCATGGTTCAAGTCCCAGACCCAGTAGCTTAAACTCACACCGGGTGCCTGTGCATGCGTGCCCAAGATCCCGAGAGGAGAATGGAGGAGAAGGGATTGCGGCGTGGCCATCCCCTCCTGGGGGGTGATTTCTTGCTTTCTGTCTCTCTGTCTCTCTGTGTCTTTCTGGCGACCACACGTGCCCTATTGAAAAAACCTCTCCAAAAAAAAGATCGAATGAAATAAATTCCCAAATAGTTTAATACAGAAACATTAAACACAAAAATATCACTTACATATGATATTAAGTCAACAACTGACTATTTAAATTGCTTATATTTGTTTACAATAGACACAAAAATGATAGAAGTGGTTATTTAAAACAATAAAACAAAGGATATATCCTTAGCTTATTTGTAGTCACAGTCTATCACACTGCATTTAGATGTGGCATTTATATTCACAATCCTTTTCCTCCCTTTCGGCATGTTTGGGAGGGACCTTAGAACAGCAAGAGTGATTGCTGTTGCTAGAAAGTCTATTTTCTTTGCAGCTTAATGGGACATGGGAGACTATGGAAGGGGAAACGTTTTTCACACAATACAGCATCTTTCTTACATCCAGTAAGAACAGTAGCGTTATAAGAAGTGAACGGAAAACTGACCCAAGACAGGCAAAGATGTATCTTTTATTTCTTTTAAGGTTTTTTGTGTGTTTGTTTACTTTTGCCATAGGGTATGTGAGCTACTGGAGGGACAGAGACAGAGAGAGGGAAAGTGAGAAATCATTCCCCAAAGCAGAGGATGGCCCTGCCATAATTCCTTCTCATCCATTTTCCTCTCAGGATTTTGGGCATGTACTCACAAGCAACCCAGCATGATTTTCAAGTTGCTAGGTCAAGGACTCGAACCATGGTCAGCTATGTGGAAATTCAGCACCTTAATCACTACACCATTTACGGTCCCCAAAGATATATCTTTAAATTAGCTACATAATTGGGACCAGCAGATGGTGTAATGGTTATACCACTGGACTCCCATATAGTCAACTGTGGTCTGAGTCCCAGATCTGGTGACCTAAAATTCATGCCAGGCACATATACGTACATGCCCAAAATCCTGAGAGGAGAATGAAGGAGAAGGGATTGCGGCATCCTCTCTGAGGGGTGATTTTTTTGCTTTCTGTCCCTGTGCCTCTCTCTGTCTTTCTAGTGAGTGCATGTGCTCTATAGCAAAAATCTCTTTTAAAGAAATTACCTACATAATTTAACTCTATTTAGTTGCTGCCTTTCTCTGTGATGCCTGTGATGGTATCATTGTAGCATTTTTGTCAGCAGAAATTGAGGTACAAAAAACCCTATCATAATGTGGTAAGTAGGGCCCGAGAGATTAATTCCTATAAAAAGCAGAGGTAATCTTAAACATAGACAAGTGGGATTATATCAGGTAAAAACGCTCCTGCACAGCAAAAGAAACAATAATTAAGAATGAAGAGACAACCTTTGGAATGGGAGAATATATTTGCAAACTATATCTCAAATAAGGGACTGATAACCAGAAAACACAGGGAACTCAAGCAGTTTACCCACAACAATAAAAAAAAATCCATCAAAATAAAAGATGGGAAAATGAGCTGAACAGATCACTCTCTGAGGAAGACTTACTAACAGACAAAAAGTAAATAAAAAAATGTTCAATGTCCTCTCTCATAGGGAGATGCAGACCAAAACCACATTGAGATACCATCTAATCCCCGTCAGAACGCCTGAGACTAAAAAATTAACAAAGAATGGTGGGACTGTGGTAGGCAGGCAGTCGTGAGCGGGCAGCCCTCAGAGAAAAGCGAAAGGCTCATCTAGCTCCGGGCACCAGGAGGGTGAGGCCATTTGCCATCTTCCTTCCGTGGGGCCTGAGAGAAGCACACAGGGATGATTCGTAGATTTTTCTCTTATCAAAAAGACCTAAGCAAGCCTTTTGGTCAGTGCTCTAATTCCCATTAGGGTGATGGACTAATTGGGCAGTCTAATTGGAGCAACCTGGCTCGCACTGGGCGTGTGCAGTTAGGTGATCAAGTTCCTCATTCTTTACCTGTGAGGGAGGTGCGCAGGTGCAGGAAAAAAAGATGTGGATTCAAATTTAAAGGAAAAACATAGGCAGCGTAACGGGCCTCCCACTAATGAATATTCACGACCTCTAGTAATAAAAATAACGGTTAACTAGTACCAAGTGCGGTTGCCACCTGGCAATCTGCCCACCTAACAACCTTTTTGGGTGTACTTCCTTTCTTTCTTATTAAATCTTGCACTTTCATTTTGTGCCTAGGGACCCAAAGAACCAAGGACTTCACAATGCAGTTAGATACTCTCCCATCTGTTAACAGGACCAACAGATGCTGAACTCCCATGCAGTGGACTGTGATTTGAGTCCCAACCCAGCGGTTTAAAACTCACATCAGGTACATGGGTGTGTATGCCCAAAATCCCAAGAGAAGAATGAAGAAGGGATTATAGTGTGACCTTCACCCCGGAGGTTGATTTCTCACCTTCTATCTCTTTGGCTCTCTGTCTCTCCAGCAAGCACACATACCCTATAGCAAAAATGTTTCTCTTAAAAAAAATAGTAAGTGCCAGCCAGGCTACAGTGAAAAGGGAACTCTCCTGCACTGTTGATGAGAATGTAAATTAGTACAATCATGGTGAAGAACAACATGGAGATTTCTCAAAATCCTACAAATAGACTACCAGAAGATCCAGTAATTTCACTCCTGGGTATCTACCCAAAGGATAGGAATACACTCAGTTAGAAAGGTACTTGCACATTCATGTTTATTGTAGCATTATTCCCAATTGCTGAGACATGGAGTCAAATCAAATGTCCCAGAACAGATGAATGGATTGAAAAAGTACGGCATAGATACACTATAAAACAATGATCAAAAGTAGACAAATATGGAAGATTTGATGCTGATTGAAGCAAGCCAGACTATGAAAAAGAAGCACTGTATGTTCCCACTTAATATATACTAATGTCTGCACTCTCTAATAGAAATGGAAAGATTGGAGGATATAAAGGCATGGAGAGGAACTGTAGATACTAGTGAGAGTGTGGGAGGAGGGTGGACAGTGGTGGTGGTTGGGGTGGTAGGGGGATCAAGGAGGAAATAAAGAAGTAAAACATTTAATGAATACAGAAGTGGAAGATTATCTACTGATGATAATGTATATGGTAATATCTTTGGCTGGACTAATACTGAATATATTCATGATGGGAAAATCCATTTTGCGTTATAAAGACATACAATGATTGACTTTAAAATTAAAAAAAAAAGTGAAATAAAAAAAAAGCCATGCTAGTATTTTATGAATAATGAAATGACCTAGACAAGCCTAGACAGGGAAGGGGCTGGGAATCCCATGGGTCTTGGTTGTGTGCTCCAAATCCAAAAGCCAGTTGGAATTTGGTGCCACCTGGTGGCAACCGTTCACTCTGCATTAAATACAGGAGGGAGAAAGGCTGGGTTCTGAGGCTAGTTGGGCTTTCCTACATAGCCATCATTATTCAAAGAATTTCCTGGTTAGCTGGACCCTGTCTGAGCACTGAGAACGGATGAATACAATATGAGGGCTTCTCCTCACCCTGCCTGTGTCTTCACATGGGGACCCCCCTCTTCTCTCAACATCTGGCCTTGTTTGACCACCTTCATTTGAAAATGTGAGTTGCATCATAGGTGAAAATCAATTGTCAATCACCATCATCTAAATTTGCATTATCATACGCCACGGGCCTATGTGGTTTTCTTGTATAATGTTTGATACTAGGAGATCTCAATGGATGGTCCCCTAGGCCATATCCCTGAGGTTTGAGATGGTAAGTTAAAGTGTTAAAGGGAATAATGAGCACTAAATTAGGTACTTAAGTAATAAGTACCTTCTATCTGGCATCCTCTCCTTTTTATTTCTTCAGACAAAAGCTTCAATATAAGTCAGTAATAAATAGGTCCATCCCCTTTTATGCTTTCCTTTTACACCATACTATTAAAATATCATAAAAATCCCACTTTAAAAAAGTCAATTACTGGAACCGGCAGGTGGTGTGGTTGTTAAGGTGTTGGACTCACACATAGCTGGCTGTGGTTAGAGCCCTGGATCCCATGACTTGAAAATCACACCAGACGTGTGTGCATATGTGCCCAAAATTCCGAGAGAAGAATGGAGGAGAACGGATTGTGGTGTGTGGGGGAGAGGGGGAAGGTGGTGATTTCTCACGTTCCCTCTTTCTGTCTCTTTGTCTCTCTCAGGCTAATGCATGCTCTATGACAAAACTCTACAAAACAAAACAAAACAAAAGGCAATGACTAACAGGAAACAAGAAATGGAAAATGATTTGTTGACAATAACACATATGTTGATGTGCTTGATTGAGCCAATATACAGTGTATTCTGAATGGAAAAATCTTATTTTGTATGCTATAATGATGTACAGTGAATGAATGTAAATCAATCAATAAATAAATATTTTTAAAAAAACACTAAAAGTTCCTGTCTACATTAGAAATTTCTCTCTCTTTGGTTATTTGTACAAGCAAATTTTATGTTCTTAATGTCAGCCAGTCAATATACACAATCACACTATTAAGTATTCATCGTTACCGCAGACCAGAGTTAACCTAAAGAGTGAGTGAGTAGAATGAGGGGGAGATGGGAGATAAATATCTCAGCCACTTTTTCTCTCCAGTGGCTTACATACGGTCTGGCAGGTAGCATGTGATCAATACTTACGATTGTATACATGAGATAAAGAATAAGCACATGCAGATTTCATTAGGCATTGAATGAGTGCCATTCACCTCTGTGCTCATAATGCCTTTTTCTAATTCTGTCTTCTCCATTCCTTTCTTCTTTCTGATAATTCCTAGTATTTTGGTAATTAGTATCCTGGATTGATTCTACAATATTTCTAATGTTTTACTAAGTTTGCTGTAGGACATATGTACTCAAAAGGGAGAGAGAGAGAGAGAGAAAGTGAAAAATCATCCCCCCGGGGAGGGTGGTCATGCCACAATCCCTTCTCCTCCATTCTCCTCTTGGGGTTTTCTGCACACATAAATATGCACCATCCTGTTTTTCAAGCTGCTGGGTCTGGGACTTGAACTTTACAGTGGGCCAGCGGGGTCCAGAGCCTTAACCACCTGACCCAATCCTGCAATGTTTCTATGCCCACTCCCCCACTTTATATTTCATCTTTTGTTCTTCTGTCTGAAGGTTTATTTTCCTTTAACCCTTTTACTTAAGTTTTCAACATGGTAATAAAATGTTCACTATGTGAGAATCCTTTAATTTTTGTTACATATTTTCATGAAATCATATTTTTTAAGTGAATGCAGAATATCCCTATTCTCTCTCTCCAAAAGTATTCGTAATATTGGAGGTTTACTTTTTTCTCCATTGTATTTCTTCTGAATTCCTTCTCCCTGTCGTTCCCCTCCTGGGCACTGAAACTGGAAAACAGGTTTAGATTTTCTTTAACTCTGAGAACTTAATTTTTATCTGAGGCAATCTTTCTATTCAAAGAAATTCAAGAAACACTTTTTGGGGGGCAAGTAGTATGTATCAAGCAGTTTGTTACATACCGGGGAAAAACCGACTAATAAATTTGTCTTCCTCTAAGGAGTCCATTGTCTAGCTTCCCAAAGGAGCCAAGGTTGAGTGGGGTGTCGCACATTGGAATTATATCCAGTTGTCAAAGTGACAGGCCTGAAACGTGCTGGGGCCGCAGTTTCTCTCATGTGCAGGAGGCAGCCCAGCACACGGTCACGGTGTGTCTTCACATGTATGGCAGTGGCTGCTCACCGTCAGGCCTGGATTCCGAGCAGAAGCAGGGCAGCTGACCCAAGCACCTCCCCCGAGGACATTCCTGGCCCCTCCACACATCACCTACTCTTCCACTGCAGGGCTCTACAATGTAGGCCAGATCTCGCACTTACAAGAAGGCCTGGCAAATGTAGACTTCAGTGACAGGGTGGACATCTGCCCAATTAACATTTTATTGAGGAAAAAAAATAGAGACTTGTCAAGGGACAATTAACCAATTAACTATGTCACAGTCTTGTTTAGGAGTGGAGATTTAGGCCAACAGCAGGCAGGAGCCATTGAAGAGGTTCAAGCCAAGGAATGGTTCACTTTGGAAAGGTCAGTGTGGCTGTGACAGGACGGGTAAAGTCATGTGAAACTCGATGGCATCCTGGCAGGCAGGCAATCGTGAGACGCACATACGTGTGAGCAGCACGGCCCGTGAGAGCCACCCAGAAGGGACCAGAGATCAGTACCCTGAGGGTAAACGACGACATTGACTGTGTGGTTGTGAGAGAGGCTGTACATCTGATCTGTAATTCTCCGCAGAGGTGCAGTCACCGTAAACCTAGGCCCGAGTCAAGTAAAGGGTGCTGAATGCTCTTAATACAGATACCCTCCGTCACTTGATGGAACCCGTGTCTCATGTCTAGAGGACTTTTGTGCCTCTGAGGATGTGTATTGTGATTTTTAAAAATAATAATGACACCCGTGATAAAAATTTACATAATACAAAAAAGATAACACCATACCCTTTCTGCGTGACATCTACGGGTTACTATCACAACGTGCCCTCCTTCTTTTCCATTAAAATAATTTTATATAAAATGCACTTCAGTGTTTAATGCTCAAAAGTATCCTTTGTGGCCATAGGTAGTAGGGAGCTTAAGATGCCGGATTCCATATGGCCAGCTTCGTAGTTTGAATCCTAGACCCGGCAGAGTAAGAATCAGTCCAGGTGTGCGTGCGTGCATACCTACACAGAATCCAGAGAGGAGAATGGAGGGGAAGGGACTGTGGTGTGACCATCCCCCCTGGGGAGGTGATTTCTCATTTTCCCTCCACCTCTCTACTATCATCTTTCTCTGGAGAGTGCACATGCCCTATAGAAGAAAAAAAGAAAACCTTTTATAATGTATATAATCCAAATGCCACTGAAAAAAGCTAGTATTTCCTTTGCCTCTTTATTTTTATCGAAGTGTAACACATTTATAGACAAGTATAAAAATCCTTACACGTAGCTCAGTGAGGTTCTTCAAGGTGAACACACCCATGTGACCAACAAGAGACCAAGGATCTGAATATTCCCAGCACTTCCAAAGGCTCCCAAAGGCCCTGTCTAGCTCCTTCCTGTTCTAAGCAAGAGTTTTCCTGATTTTACTCTAACAACATGGATTAGAGATGAAACGTCCTATAAAGAGATGGCTATCCGCTATGCACTCTGTTTACTGAAGTGATTTACAATAGTTAGTAGATACCCCTCACTCAGACTCCCCTCTTGTTAACGTCCATGGTAAATTTACCATGAGAAATGAACCAGTGTCAGCAAACGGTTGCGAATTAATGCTCGTCTTTCATTCCGCCTTCCTCAGCCTTCCCTGTTGTCCTTCCTGACTTTCCCTCGGTTTCTAAATACCTGCTTTGCTATGTCTCCAAGAAACCACACGACAGAGCCGTCGTGCTTAAGTTCTCGGGGTTCTTAGATCTTGTTTTGCACAACTTGGACAGTTTTTGAAGATTACCAGGCATTTTTATGGAATATCAATGATGTTTTTCTTAAGGTTAGACTGAGAATTGTGCTTTTGGGAAAAAGACTACAGGGGGAGCATGTCATTGTCAACACAGAGTATCAGGGACACCCATTACCAGTGTGACTCATCACTACATTGAGGTGAAGGATCACCTAGCTTCTACCTGGCTTCAGATAGTGTTTGCGAAGTGGCTCTAGTATAAAGTTACCCTTTTTCACTCTCTTTTCCTACTACACTTTGGGGAGGAGAGTAATACTAGAAAACAGAAAGCTTCTATGACTCTATCATACAACATCATGACACAATACAGAGGCCTATAGAGAAAAGATATTTACCACAGATCCAACTTACGATATCCATGTGCAATATCAATCCAGGAAACATAGATGACACGACAAATACATTTTCCGAAAACTCCCCCAAAACGGACTGCCAAAATAGCTAACTTGATTCTCACACCAGTACTTTAATTCCTGAATAGGAATAGCTCTATACTGATCTACAGGGAGACAAGAAAAAGAACTGGAATACAAAAATAATTCAGGTCTAAAATCATCTGAAAATCTTGATTAGCTAAATTTTGGGTGATTTCCTTCTTCCTCTTTTCTTTTCTTTCTTTCTTTTTTTTTTTTTTTATAAGAGGTTTTTGCTATAGGGCACGTGCGCTCACCAGAGAGGGACAGAGAGACAGAAAGCGAGAAATCACCCCCCAGGGCGGAGGGCCATGCCATGCCGCAGTCCCTTCTCCTTCATTTTCCTCTTGGGATCTTGGGCACACATGCACATGTGCCCGGCAGGAGTTTAAGCCACCGGGTCTGGGACTCAAACCATGGTCAACTACATGTGAGTCCAGTGTGGTAGCAATTACGCCATCTGCTGGTCCCTCTTCTCCCTTTTCTTACATGTTTCGTTTCAGAGCTTCTAAAAGAACATTTACAAAAATATACCCTATATAATATTAATTTGATATCATGCATAGGAAAGAATTTATTCATAGAAGATTAACATAGGTTATATAATTTCATGGACTGTCTTATAAAGAATACAACTGAAGAGCCCAGCAGGCGGTGTAGTGGTTAAGGCACTGAACTCTCTCATGGCTGACCATAATTCAAGTCCCAGACCTGTCTCATGGCTGACCGTAATTCAAGTCCCAGACCTGGTGGCATGTGTGAATATGCCCAAAATCCTGAGAGGAGAATGGAAGGGAAGGGACTGCAGCATGGCCATCCTCCAGGGGAGGAACTTCTCACTTTCTCTCTCTGGTGAGTGCATGCATCTATAGCAAAAATCTCTCCAATAATAACAACAACAATAATAATAAAACTGACAAGTTATTACAATCATTTTTTAAATTAATTTTATTTATTTCTTGAGAAAGAGAGCGGGGTGTCCTTGCCAGGGTCTCATCACACTGCAATCATCCCCACAGCCTTCCAGCCAGCCAGCATCATGGCACACAGTCATGCCTGTGATGTTCAGGTCTACCCAGGTTTCCCATATGGGGCTGGTAAAATACTGTGCTTCCCGACAGCTGCACCACAGTGGCCGGGTCTTACCATCATTCTTTATTATTATTATTATTTTTTAGAGGTTTTTGCTATAGGGCGCGTGCACTCGCCAGACAGACAGAAAGTGAGAAATCACCCCCCAGGGGGGATGGCCACACCACAATCCCTTCTCCTCCATTCTCCTCTCAGGATCTTGGGCATGCACGCACACACGCCTAGCGTGAGTTTAAGCCACCGGGTCCAGGACGTGAACTGCAGTCAACTACGTGGGAGTCCAGCGACATAGCCATTACACTAACTGTTGGTCCCTTACCATCATTCTTATCACATAATAAAGCAAATATCTATAGGTCTAGTGGTTAGTATGCTAAACAAAATGTCTTAACTATTTCTTTAGTTTAATATGTATTTTATTAGCCTAACAGCTCAGAAAATAACATGACATATTTACTGAAAATTATATAATTGATCTTTTTTTTCCCATACAGCATGTGCCCTTGCTGAAGAGAGACAGAGGCAGAGACAGAGACAGAGAAAGTGAGAAATCACTTCCCAAGTGGATGGTCATGCCATAATCTCTTCACCTCCATTTTTCTCTAGGGACTTTGAGCAAATATGCACACATGCCCTGCATGAATTTCAAGCTACCAGGTCAGAGACTTGAACCACAGTCAACCATGTGGGAGTCCAGCACCTTAACCACCAGGCCATCTGGTGGTCCCTACTCTCACCTTTTTAATGCCATCTAGTAATCTAAATGACCTCCATTTAGATTGGAAGTACATCTGTTCATGCTTAAACCCAGCTGTCATCCTTCTTTTCAAACTGAAGTAAAAATAAAAAGTTGAATAACTCATAAATCCTCTACAGTCAGTAGTTGTGGAAATGGCACTAATCTTCAAAAAATAGATTCTGCTATCTCCCTTCATCCTGAGGCAAGATGATTTTTGGTCTTCATGTTAACATGAATCCTAAGGGATAACCTGGTGGTCACACACCACAAATCTGGGTGATAAATGTAAATCTCAAGAAATAGCTTGTAACCTCCCTAGAAAAACTCGTAATATTGAAGTTCCATTACCTTAAAACTGATGCTCACAGAAAACTCAAAAGAATGAGAAATTGATATTGAAATATAGCTCACATGCCTCCCCCCAGAGAGTTTACTTCCTGCATGGTTCACATGATATCTTCTTCCAGACTACCCCTGCATGCATGGAGCCATACATACTGGTTGACAAGAGACATTTTCTGGGGTTTTTTTTTTTTTTTTTTTTGAGGATTACCAAACACGACCACAATTAAAAATTAAATTATGTAAATTTACAACTAATCATATTAAAAACAAAACTAACAAATATTCAAAACACATGAGTTCCTCATGTTTAACTATTATATACATTCCTGAAACCATTCTCAATTGCACATTCAGAGACTTCAGGGTGGTGCCTTGAAGTAAGTTATTATGATAGAATTTACACCATGAAAATGGGCAAGTGCTATAAACCGAGTCCATGCTTTCCACCTGAAGAAGCCAGTTGTTAAACATTTACCATCACACTACTGACTAACTATATTGAACTATCCTGCCAATTCTATCTTCTGAAGAAAACGAAACTCTTTAGTGTTTTTCTCTTTTTTAAAAAAAGTATTTATTTTTTTATTCATTCATTCATTCATTTATTTTAATTTGACCAGAGAGAGACACATGGGGTGGGGGGGAGTGAGAAAGCAAGCTACCAGGTCCAGGACTTGAACCATGGTCACCCACGTGGGAGTGCCCAATGCTTTAACTATCACGCCACCTGCTGGTCCCAGTGTTTTTCTCTTTAAGATACTTTTTAAAAAAAAAATTTCAGTTGCTGTCACTTTCAAGTTTGTGTATAAAATTCACTCATTTAGGGACCAGCGGTTAGCATAATAGCTATGTCGTTGGACTCCCAAGTAGTCGACCGTGGTTCAAGTCCCGGACCTGGTGGCTTAAAACTCACGCCAGGTTTGCGTGCGTGCGTGCCCAAGATCCTGAGAGGAGAATGGAGGAGAAGGGATTGTGGCATGACCATCCTCCCTGGGGGGTGATTTCTCGCTTTCTGTCTCTCTATCTCTCTCAGTCTGTCTGGCAAGCGCACGTGCCCTATACCAAAAAAAAAAAATCACTCATTTATACATAATAATTTCATTCTCATGAAAGAAATACAGAAAAACAATGTCACTCCAAACAAATAACCATCTCTCAGGGAGAAAGCTTCTATGTTGAGCTTAACAAATTCTCAATGTATGGGGAGGTAGTGGAACATTGTGGTGGTATACCTACCGATTTTTCCACTTACTACATTGGGAACATAATTAAATCTCTCTAAAGATTGGATCCTTATTTATTTATTTATTAAGTTGAACTACCCTATATTATGGATTTATTTCGAAGAGTGAAGTGAGATAACAATCATGAAGTTACCACAGACACTCAGAAAATGTTAGCTGTTATTTGGAGTATAAAAGTAGGTTCAGCAATGTTATCACAACTGTGAAGACAGAAGCTATGATTTCAAACTAACTAATGAGTACACTATAGATCAGCCTTTTCTAAATTCTCCTTGTCTATTTCCATCAAATATTAGCATATGAAAGCTCAGAGCAGTTCTACATAAAAGGAAGCTAAATAAATATACTTTTTCACTGTTTCTAAAATTTTTCATATTTTGCTTCATTTTCCAATTTCAGTTCATCGCTAACTCATTCCTCTCCAAAATGCTAATTTAATCATATTTTGGAGAGATTTTTTGCTATAGGGCGCATGTGATCACCAGAGAGACAGAGAGACAGAAAGTAAAAAATCACTCAGGAGGGTGGCTACGCTGAAGTCACTTCTCCATTCTCCTTTTGAGATATTGGACACACACACATACCTGGCATGAGTTTTATAAGTCTTTGGGTCTGGGACTTGAACCATAGTCAACCATGTGGGAATCTAGCAACATAACAATTAGGCCATCTGTTGGTCTCAATCTAATAATTTAATAACATTCTCTTAGTTCTATTTCTGTAGCACAGGTAAATATGTATCTGTTGCTATTTTATTTCTTTACCAGTCAATTATAATCTCAATATCTCCCTTCCAAACAAACAAAATCATGTAAACTTGTCATTTTCGTTTGTTTCATCTATAAATGCTAGTTTTGGATAAGTCCTTTAGGAAATGGTGTTCAGATGAAGCATGAAACTCAGATATTTTTCAATGACCTGTAACATATTCTAGGCTAGAGAGAATTAAAAAGGATTATAAATATTTAAGGAGGGTTCAGAGGCCAGCCAAAGTAATTAGACTTAAGGAAAATAAAAAAAAAAAGCTGTAACTCTGTGAGAGGTTGGAATTAGTACAAAAACAAAAACAAAAAAACTTGAAGCATTATATTCTAATGGGCTTCAAGTCAGTTCAGGTTGAGCAGTCAAAGGAATTGGTCAAATGAAGTTTAAAAAGTCAAACCAAAAATAAACAGAATTACATTTTGCTGTAAGTGATTAATTCTAAGTATAAAAATAATTTCTTTGCAGAAATTAGTATTTATTACCCAAATGTAAAATGAGTCTGATTAGGAAATCTCTTTTTATTGGCATTTTCTTACAAAAATTAGGCACATCTTTATGTATCTAGAACATTTTAATTGTCATTTACTCGAAAGCTAAAAGGAAGATTAGGAGACATCACATAGGGCTATTCTTTTCCACGAGTGCATTAATAAAGCCGGGACACATATTGGGAAACAGATCATCACTGGGCAAAATTTGTCAATGTAGTCCAATGTTTCCTTCTTATAGTTTCTCACTCTGTGCTCTGTGGTCATGGCCTTATTCTAACTCTTTCTTAATCTTATATTCCTTTCTGGTGCCGATCAGTTGTCTAAAATTTATTTCATTTCAGAAGGCATTTAATTAAACTTTTATTATGTTTTGTGTTCCATCTATAAACTTTCTAGTATTAAACATTTTCTATATGGCAGGCTCAGGAATTTTTAATGATGTATCGAGGAACAATTGCTCTTTCTCACTACACATGCGTTCTCTGTGGCCTATATTCTTTGTAAAAAACAAAACAGAACATAATGTAATCTATATTCTATCTTCATTTCTCTCTTAGTCTTCTCATCTCACTCGTTCCTTTTACTTATTTTTAGAAATTGTTGCTATAGGGTTCATGTACCCACCAAAGAGACAGAGAGACAAAAAGCAAGAACTCGCCCCCCCAGGGGGATGGCCATGGTGCAATTCCTTCTCCTCTATTCTCCTCCAGAGATCTTGGGCACATGTGCACTGGTGCCTGGTGTTAGTTGCAAGCTGCTGGGTCTAGGACTCAAACCATGGTTGACCACGTGAGAGTCCAGTGCCTTAACCACTACATCACTTGCTGGTCTCACATTCCTTTTACTTATACATTAAGTCCTCCAAATTCTTAACTATAATATTGCTAGATATGTAATTATTCCAACTTTCTTCCTCTGTTCACCCCAAAGCAGGATCTCAGTAACTTCTTGACCATTGATACAATGTCTGGTCAAGAGTCCCACACCCATTCTCTTCCCCTTATCATCAATGTAACATAGCATGGCCAGGTTTTTCTTAGTAAGGTGATGCTCATACCACATCACTATCCAACTTGTAAACCCTCAGTTCCCTTTAATGGCTACTGAGAAAGGGTCCACGCATCTGCACTCTGTCCTGTCGTCTCTCTCTTCAATCACAATCACCCTACGATTCAGGGAAGTGTCTGAGCTTTCCTGACATGACTTTGCTAATGACGCTGCCTTTGCCTGGAATGCCCTCTTCTTGGCCACGACTATTCCACAAGTTCTTCAAGGCTATGCATTCACTGTTTGCTTCATTTAACAAAGAGGGGCATGCTGATACGTAAGTCTGCCATGATGCCTGTCCTTATGAACTTCAGTGTGATAGCAACTACAGAACACGGACGAGGAAAAGTATAAATAGGTGCCTGCAGTTGTGAGACATTCCATGGTAGACAAGTCAGAGCTTAGATGAAAAACAGGAACACTCTAAATAAGACGACCCAAACCCTTCTGACAGCTTCTTCATTTATCTCTCACATCCACAGAGACAGTGACAACTTCTCGTCTGTTTCTAAATCCCATGGATTTTTATTTTTCAATAATACTTCAATAATGTTTCTATAATATTTATCAAACAAACTAGTCTGATACATGTGCATGCATCTGTGTGTATATAGATTATGTATTAT
>NW_006159861.1:1119765-1135185 GCF_000334495.1 Tupaia belangeri chinensis | reverse complement strand
TTATATTTTATATATAATTTGTCTTATCCTCATGTTTGGAGGATTGTGGTTTAAGTCCTGAACATTGATTCCTCTTCAGATTATCAGTTTAAATCAAACATAGCTCCCATACAGGGCAAGCAGACTTAAAAAGGAAGACTGCTGGGTTGTTTTTACGGGAAATTTTCCTCTGTCTTAAAAAAGCTAATGACAATATTACATGCTATACATTTATTCCCTTCTGGTCATTGATATTCAAGATGCAATGCCTGGAACTACTGCAGATAATTAGTCAGATAGGGGGAGAGAGAGAGCACTCCCCGGAGGGGTGTGATCAGGCAGCAGTCCTAGAACCTCAGTCCTTGGTAACACTACTGAGCTGCTGAGTAAGCCAACCCTGCAACAGCTACAAACATCTTATCCTGAAACCACTTTTGAGTCTCTTAAAGTTTTTCCTTTTTCTTTAAGCAAGTGATTTTCAGCAAATGCCATCCTGATATACTGCATTACTAAACTGTCAACACTGGAAATGTGCCTTTTTCATCTCAATCATTTCTACATTATAAGGCATGATTTTGCTTATAAAAGCCGGTCAAAAAGAGTAGTTAGAAAAATCAGTGGTGTACTTTTAACACGATATTCTAGTTTATATTCTCTCTCTCTGTCTCTGTATCCATGCTGTTATCTGTTGCCTACTACTGCCTTAAAAATCTTAGCTTCATTAGACTGTGCTCCTTATAACTGTAACACACAGGCTGGACCCTTATAATGACAGGCAGAGACGAAGAAGAGTATTTACTTACTTTTTCTAATCTTTACTAGTTGAGTAAAAAAAGGGTTCCTGTCTTGTCTCCCTATCAAGTCATAAACAAGTCAACTAACTTACAATTTTAAAGAGAATAAAAGAGGCATAGGTGTCAGGGAAGCTGAAAATATCCAACCCTCTCCAGAGATGACAAGACATACAAATGTTGCTCAGGCACCCCATCAGAAGACAGCCATGGTGATAAATACTCGATTTGAGTGAACAGCTGGTTTTAGATGAACTGGTTACAGATCTTTCTATCGTAAATGAAAGTCAGGTAAGAGGCTTTCCATCAAAGTTCTCATTTCCAGTTATTTAAATTCCCATATGGTTTATGGACTCACAATATAAACCAACCGAAGTACATAAACCAGCAACACGCCTTCACTGTGTGAAAGACCCTCGTGACAGTGTTCTGTCTGAGAAGCACAGGCGTCATCCTTTACTCTAAGAAAGCCAGGTCGAATGAAGAACCATGACGATGCATCATAAAAAATGAGGCAGACCTGGCCTTCAACGCAAGCAGTGATGAAATATTTTGACCCCAAAGGCAGTATTAAATGAAAATATCAATGTGATTCGATTTTCTGTTGACTCAGGGATAAATGCAAGGACTAGCTGGCAGATATACTGGAAAGGCCTGTCCGCACTCTCTGTATTCACCCATACCATCTACCCGCCCCATATATCTTTAAATCCCATCAGGTTCTTTCATTAAGAATATGACAAAAATTAAACATCGTTTTCTTTCTTTTTTTTTTTTTTTTGCAGAGGTTTTTGCTATAGGGCGTGTGCGCTCGCCAGACAGACAGAGAGAGACAGAGAGACAGAAAGCGAGAAATCACCCCCCAGGGGGGATGGCCACGCCGCAATCCCTTCTCCTCCATTCTCCTCTCTGGATCTTGGGCACACACGCACACGTGCCCGGCGTGAGTTTTAAGCCACCGGGTCCGGGACACGAACCACGGTCGACTACGTGGGAGTCCAGCAACATAGCCATTACACTAACTGCTGGTCCCCCTAAACATCGTTTTTTACAATATTACCATTTCCCAAGTTTCTTGTTCTTGCATTCTTGGGCTTTTCTGTTTTCCTCACTAGATATGTCATGCTTTTCAGAGGGCCAGCATTCTACATAATGTAGTTCAATAATAAAAAGAATACTCAGAATTCATTGAATTCTACCCTGAGCCTGGAATTAAAGAACTTCCTAGATATTATCTTAGTTAATATTCCTTATAAGGTACTTATATTCCTATTCCCAGAAGTGAAAATTGTGGATTAGAGAGTTCAGTAACTGATCCAAGTATTCACACGTTTAGTAAGAGAGTGAGCAAGCTGGCGAACCAGGTCTCTGAGCTCTATCCAGGGAGTCCCACTGCCTCAGCTTAAAAGCCTTAGCCTCAAGGCCATGTCCAGCCCCCTAGTTCATCCAGGTTTACAGAAGCCCCACCTATTGTTTACAGTGTGGACTCAGTAGTCCATTTTACCCTTTAAGGACATGGTTAACAGTATTCACCAGGTTTTTCAAATAGAGATTTAAAGTACATTCTAATAATTTCAACAGTTAAAAAAGATAAACCCTTTTAAGGATACTTAATGTCGATGGAAAAATAACCAACTGTAAAAATTAATAATTAATAATTATGTGGTTTATTTCCAAGCCAAATTTGAGTGTCCTAGGCCCGGGGAAGAGGCATACATGCCTTTCTCGGAGTGATCATGTTCAGGGGTTCCTTTTATTTATTTTCATGATTGACAGACAAAATTTAATGAAGAGATTTTCCATTGGTCTGGCCCAAAAAGGCAGAAAAAACCTGTATGTTTATTCTTGCTTTCAATCATGTTATCATCAATGAGCTTATATTTGAATTATGTTTTATTTTAAAAACTAAACGATCACTATCAAGAGACTTCACAAGGTTTATGAAAAATTGGATTAAAGGATGAACTTATTTGGGTGCAAAAATTTTGAAAACAATACAGATTTTTTCATAAAATATGCATTTTTCCATGAACTTTTTTTTGAGAGTTTTTTTGCTATAGGGCGCATGCATTCGCCACAAGGACAGAGAGAGAGACAGAGAGACATAAAGCTAGAAATCACCCTCCGGGGGGGGATGGCCACACTGCAATCCCTTCTCCTCCATTCTCCTCTTGGGATCTTGGGCACACACGCACACATGCCCGGCGTGAGTTTAAGTCACCATGTCTGGGACTTGGGACTTCCCATGATCGACTACATGGGAGTTCAGCGACATATCCATTAGGCTAACTGCTGATTTCTCCATGAACTTTTGGAATCCACCTGCATATGAAATATAAGAATGTATCCATCTTTGAACTAAACTTCACTCTCTAGTAGTAATTTAAGAAGCAATCTATCCATTTATTCATGTAACAAATATTTATTAATGAATTGCTCTAGGCAGAAAGACCACACTAGGTACTGAGAAACTAGGAATGAAGACATGAATATTAACCTCCATGAGTATTTAAGAAAAACATATGTGCAGAGCTGCAAAATACTATGTGGTACACAGGTCAAGGTAAGACTGTAGTGGAAGCTTATGAGAGGTCAAGTTTGTGTCCAGGGGTGTGGGATGGTAGTGTGACAAGGAATAGGTGACACTCCTTGAGTTTCAGATGAGTAGCCAGTTACTTGGAATTCTCACCAGGGCATCACATTCTGGCAGGAGGGCCAGTTCCTGAGAGAAGTATGGTAGCGCTCGGTGTGTCTCGGAAGTAGCAATAATCCAACATGGTGCAGGTTGTAAAGATGCAGAGTGCAGGAAGTGAACTTGCACAGATGAATAATTAAGGATTTATATGTCACCCAACTGCATTCTATTGGCCTGAGATGCCCTGAGGTACATTGGGTTGTCCAGCAAGGCATAACGAAGGCCCCTCTGAGACCATGCTCTCTCGTTGTCTACCCGACACACTGAACTTTCATGTCACTGAGAATATCATGTGGAATGCCACTAAAGCTAGGTTTGAAAACCACAGTTTTGGAATATAGGCATCAGTTGAAGAATTTTTTTTTCATGTCAGGTGTGTGTGCATGCACGAGAGAAAAAGAGAAAATGAATCCCCAATAGTCGCAGTCGCACTGTAATCCCCCTCCTCTAATTCTCTGTCCTGTCATGATCCTAAGCATGCACAAGTGGGCACTTGGTGTGAAGCCAATGAGGCTCAGGACTCGAACTTGGTCATCCATGCAGGATTCGGCTTCCCAGGAGCAGTGTCCAACCACTGCACTAAGGCCTACTCTGTTGAAAGATTTTAAACAGAGAAATGATATTCTGTTGAATAGTTTTTTAAAGAATTATTTTATTTAACTTTATTTATGTATTTACTTTAAAAAAATGGCTAGATAGGGAAAAAGAGAGAGAGAGAGAAAGAAAACTGTCAGGTCCAGGACTCAAACCGTAGTCAGCCATGTGGGAGTTCAGCACCCTTTAACCACCATGCCACCTGCCAGCCCCTCTGTTGAAGAATTTTTAACAGAAAAATGACAGGGTCAGATTTGTAGCTCAAATTGTGTCCTTCCTGTTTTAAATTATCACAGCTTTGTAATATAATTTGAAGTCAGGTAATGAGATGTCTAATTTATTTATTTATTTCGCACAGTATTGCCTTGGCAATATGAGGTCTTTTAAGATTCCAGACAAATTTTAAGATTGTTATTACTATTTCAGTGAAGACTGTCTCTAGCAATTTGATCAAAATTGCATCAAATTTGTAAATTAAATTGGGTAGAGTTGATATTTTGATTATGTTATTTCTTTCAATCCAGGAACATGGGATGTCTTTCCACTTTTGTGTATCATGCTCAATTTCCTTTCTAGTTTCTCATAATTTTTCTTGTAGACATTTTTCACCTCTTCTGCTAGGTTAATTCCTAGGTTTGTTTATTTGTTTGTTTGTTTATTTATTTATTTATTGTGGCTATTGTAAATTGAAATGCTTTCTTCAGTTCCACCTCAGACTGTTGATTGTTGATAACAAAACTGCTATAGATTTTTGTATGTTGAATTAATTAACTTTACTGAATTTATCACTTTTAGTATTTTTTCATGGATTCTTTTGTATTTCTATGTATTTAATCATGTCATTTGCAAATAGGGATATGATTTTTTTCTTTTCCCATTTTAATGCTCTTTAATGCTGTTTATTTTACTCTCTTGCCTAATTGCATTGGCTAGTACTTCCAGAAATATGTTGAAAATGAGTAGGAGCATGTACAACCTTGTCTTGTTCCACTTTTCAGCTTTTACCATGTTGTTTGATGTGAGCAGTGGGTTTGTCATATGTGGCTTTTATTGTGTTGAGAAATGGCCCTCTATACCTAATTTCTGAGAATCTTAATCATGAAGGGATGTTGTAGTTTATCAAATGCTTAGTCTGCATTGATTGATGGCTTTGATCAAGAAAATAAAGAATGGTAGTACTGACAAGACTGTGGTGAAAGTGAACCTTCCTTCACGGTTGTTGAGAATGTAAAGTAATACAGTCACTACGCAAAACAATATAGAAGATCACCCACATTGGTATTTACCCAAAAGGAAAAGAAGACACTGGAACATCCACATTTATTGCAACATTATTCACAATTGCTAAGACATGGAATCAGTGTAAATGACTAGATTAAAAAAATGTGGCACATATACACTACAGAATACAACTCAACCATAAAAACAATGAGACCCTGCTATTTTACTTAGTGGATGAATATAGAAGATTTAATGCTATGCAAAGTAAGACTATGAAAGACACTGTACATCCCTACTCAATGTACACCAAATGACTGTACTCTATGGCAGAAATGGAAAGATCTGAAGTTTTAATAGTAGGGAGGACAAGTGTAGTTATGAGAGGCTATATGGGAGAGGAGTGGATGGGAGTTGGGGGGGGGCAGATGGGATGACCTTGGGAGAAATAATTCTTCTATCAGAAACAATACTATAATGTTGTTTGTTGAGAATGATATTTATGGTAATATCCTTGATTTGACTGTTGTGTACTGCATGTATACCTTGAAAAACATCTTGTGTGCTATAGGGACACTCAATGATAGAATATAAAAAACAAATCATAAAATTTAAATAAGAATAGGAAGATAAACAAACCAAGGAAAGGATACATAGTAGACCAGTGTGGGAGATGGGCCTTGGTACTGAATAGAGTGAAGAGGAAAAGGAAAGGAGGGTGACTGGAGGCATCTGAATTTCTGTCCTTGAGAGGACAATAAGGCAGCCCTAGTGAGTCGTAGGTTTGAGATGACTAGGGAGAGGAAGAGTAGAGAACCAGATGGACTTGGTTATGACATACTGAGCTTGGAATTCTTGGACATCCAGATTAATATGACCAACACACAAAAATGTCCACCTGGAGGTCAAGACTGAACTAACCCATGGATTTAAATTAATACTCGCTTGAGCTTGGTGATGGAAAGCAAAGCTACATATTGGAGGATTTGTCTGTGGAATGTTTTTCAAAAATCAGTGATGTTTTCTTATATGTGCTATTTTGTTTGAAGAAGTAAAAGTGAGCTTGAACAGAAGAAAGCCCAGGGTGTTCCCACAGAGCTACACCCGGGTGAAGGGATATCTTTTTTCTTCTGTAGGCATGGGTAGCATATTCTCGTGCAGGAACACTGCTTAAAGATCTTTTTTTAGCCCCCATTTCCATGCAGGACAATATGACAAGGTGACAAGTGCTACCTGGGGGTAAAGTTTTCTTTCACTGTAGAAAGGGTGAATAACTATGAAAAAGGAAAAGGAAGAGAAAACCATTTTTTTCTCTTCCTTTTTCTGTGTCCCTATAATTTTTTACAAACCACATAGCACTTTTGTATTTCTGTGGCTGTATATGCTAATCTAACAGCATCTTCATTACTGGATCGGCTGCCTCCCCACTCATCATTAGAACCACCAGGCTGGGCCTTACAACTTCTCCACTGTCTACTCTCCAGTTCTTTCACACTACTGGCACCTAGTTCTCAATAAACATCTGCTGAATGAAAACACTCATGATTTTTTTTTTCCCACATAGTGAAGGCAGGGGACATTCTACTGGAGGCTCAGAACAGTGCTAAACTAGTTTGGTTTAGCTCCTCAACTTATGCTTCTCTTCATTTACTGTGTGGGATCCCTGCTGCTCACCTCCCACCTCCATCCCCACTCTTCCTCTCTGGCTGCCAAGCCTGAGCTTTACATTTCAGGCAGTGGGTGCTTCTCTCACTTGTTTCCTCTGAGCTCAAGTCAGCCAAATCTAAGAGCCAAGTCACCACTGCCAGTTCACCAAACTGCCTTCTTAGTAAGCTCTCTTAGCCTCAGGGGTTAAAGCCTGCAAGTTGGTAGGGGACTCACAGGCCAGGGGAAAAGATCTGGGGTTTGCTTGTTTTGTCTTATTTGATTTTCCTGAAAGTAGTGAAGTTATCTGACAACACCACTCATCTACTTTTGAATAAAGAGGAATGAGTTGTACAAAAGTTGCCTCATGAACAAAACAGTTTTAAATGCACGTTCTATGGTTAGCTCCACACCTAAGACTTCACTGGCAAGCACATGTAACCATCCTAAATGTAATTTCAATTCCTGACACATGTGTGACATTTAGTGTGTAAATAAAACACCTTCTTCTGAGGTCAGCAGGTGGAGTGGCAGTTGAGGTGCCGGATTCCACTTGACTGACTGCGGTTTGAGTCTTGGACCTGGTGGTTTGCTTTTTCACTCTCTCTCTCTTTCTCTTATATGTGCATATGCTCTATAGTAAATTGGAAAATAATAATAACAGATAAAATTTAATAAACAATTCTCAAAAACAATATATAAAAACTTACCATTTCATGGATTGAAAAATTGTGGCACATATACTCTAAGGAATACTATTCAGCCATAAAAAAAAACAAGACTCTGGAATTTGATGGAAAGTGGACAAATATGGAAGATTTGTTGCTGAGTGAAGCAAGTCAGGGTATGAAGGAGAGACATTGTATGTCTCCACTTAACATACACCGACTGTCTGCACTCTATGGTAGAGACTGAAAGACTGAAGGACATAAAAGTATTAAAAATTGTAATGGACACTAGAGACAAAGTGGAAAGAGAGTGTAAGAGTGGAAGAACATAGATAATTTGTGGGGGGGAATGGAGAGGTAAGACACTTGTGGGACACAGGTAAGGTTTGTTATCTGTTGATGAGGGTGTGTATGGTGCTCTCAACTGGGCTGGACTGAGGTGCATATCATGCTGGGTAAAGTCTCTTCACAACCTAAATGATGTATAGTGATTTAATGTATGAATAATAATAAAAAAATTATTAATAAAACGAAAAGACTCTATCAGTTTATACAGTCTTAATTTTTTAATCTATAAAGTTAGGCCTAAAACTTAAAAAAAAAAAAAAACTCCCTAACATGATGTTGTCTTAAAAACAACTGTCTCAAGACCAGCAGTTAGCGTAATGGCTACGTCGCTGGACTCCCATATAGTTGACCGCGGTTCGTGTCCTGGACCCGGTGGCTTAAAACTCACACTGGGTGCATGTGCGTGCGTGCCCAAGATCCCAAGAGGAGAACAGAGAAGGGATTGCGGTGTGGCTATCCCCCCTGGGGAGTGATTTCTCGCTTTCTGTCTCTCTGTCTCTCTCTGTCTGGCGAGCTCAAGTGCCCTATAGCAAAAACCTCTAAAAAAAAAAAATCTGTCTCTTTGGTACTGAGTTACAGAAGTGTGACGGGCATTCGAATGACCGCCTTCATGAAACCTCCACGTGTACCTGTCTTGTGTTCCCTTTACCACATGGCACCCAACACATTAGTGCCAAGAATGTGTGCTAGCGCTTAAATGTCACAGATGGGAATGTGGGGTCAACGATGTGCAATGACCATGAGAACTTTCTGAAGTAAGGATCAGAAAAGCTACCATCATTTTGGGGCTTTGGATTTTGGGCAGATAAGAACAATTTCCTTTTATTTTTAAAGCTTGTTTCCTATATGAGAGAGAAAGGGGCACCCCCAATAGGGTCCCCATGCCATGATAAACTCCCAGCCTCCGCCAGCCAGGGTCAGAGGCATAAGCCTGGCGTGGACAATAACTGGGAAGGCAAACCTGGGACTTGGTGGCTTCAGCATCACGTGGAGTCCTGCTACTCCTGCCCCACTGCAGCTGGCCATAAAAATCAAAGCTTAGGCTAGTCAACCAAACTGCAGAAAAAAAATAACGATATAGATGATAATATCCTGAAAGGAAGCAAAATGTTCACCGTATTCATTAGGGTTTTATTTCCACTTTTATAATTGTCTTGCTATAAAACTGATTATAATTAAGATTGATTTCTTTCAAAACAATTGCATGGCTTAAACAAGCTATAATACTAAGAGATTTCTCGAATATGAAACAATAAAACATATTAATTAAATCTCTGATAATCATTAAGTATATAATACTAGATGATAGGTAATCACTAAGTGTCCTGAAATAAGTTACTCGCAGATGGGAAATGTCATTCATTTGCTCGTTCTGCATTAGTGGAGAGTGAGATGCAGAATTAAATCACTAGATACTTAGGCTTGAAAGAAAACCTGCTGTTTATCCACAATAATAAAATAAGAGTTGCAACGATTTTGGAATTCCTGGAAGTAATTGCATAGGTAAGAGCTCAGCTTCAACCTATGAAATATGTTTCTCAACTCATTTTAACGTATTTCATAAGGATTGGCACATTGGGAACCACCAGTTAGCGTAATGGCTATGTCGCTGGACTACCACGTAGTCGACCGCGGTTCGCGTCCCGGACCCAGTGGCTTAAAACTCAAGTCGGGCACGTGTGCGTGCGTGCCCAAGATTCCCAGAGGAGAATGGAGGAGAAGGGATTGCGGCGTCACCAAGGATTGGCGCATTTACCATTGATCAGACAATCCATTTTGGTGGGTGACATTATCATAAAATGAAGACTGAGTGTTCACCCCTCTTTCTTCCTAATGAACTGGAGATAAACAGAGAGAGACAGACGGAGGTAGAGACAGTTCCAAGATAATGATCACCATGGAGGCTGTGTGGAAGTGTGCTGGGATGTATGTTCGTATGTATATGTTGAGGTGTGCATGAGTTTGGATGTATTGTTGGTGTGTCCATGCATGTGCGTATGCGTGTGTGTGTGTGTGTGTGTGTGTGAAGCCAGGGATAGCAGAGTAGTAGTTCAAAGAGAGGTTGTGAAGTCACACTGCAAATGACCTGCTTGAGAAAGAACCTAACCTCTCAAAGCACTTCTTCTTTGAATGGAATTATACTAGTAGCTCATGAACTTTTCCCAATTAAACAACTAAATAAACGTAAAGGTTCAGACGAGGCCTGGTTCATAGCGGTATTACTTTATTGATGACTCTTACTAATATTCTTTTTGTTTTAAAATTATTTTAACTTTATTCATTTATTATAATTTGACCAGAAAGGGGGTGGGGTGGGGAGGGAGAGAGAGATAGAGAAGTGAGAAAGTAAATTGCCAGGTCAGGGACTTGAACCGCAGTCAGCCATGTCAGAGTCCAGCGTCCTCAACCACCATACCACCTGCCTGACCCTTACTAATATTCTTCTGACCTTCATGTCTCATGAATTAGCCTAAAAAATCCTAAACACATTGCTTAGATAGCTTTTAGACACACTTTCATTTTAAAATACCACATTGCATATAGGTCCATGAATGGCATGTGTGAAAAAACCCACCTGTGAAACCACTTCTTTTTCAAAAAGGTTACTATGATGCCTGCCAACACCAGAGGAGTTCAAGAAGAATTAATGAATCCGGCTAACTTTTTTCTTCTGTTTTTAATGATTCACAGAGGAGAGGGCGAGGGGGCAGGGGAGGGTATTCCTGACAGGGTCTCACCATGCTGCAATTCCCCTATGTCAACCCCTCAGCTAGGCAGGATTCCAGGTGGTCCAGGATCAGGTCACGCCAGCACTGAGCAGCGGAGCCCTACTGCTGGGATCACCCCACCTGGGTCAAAGATGGTGAAAACGTCCCATGAGGAGGATGCCATAACATTATTACAGTATCTCAATGCTTCTGCCTTTGCCTGCCTTTCAAAGCAGACTGACAGCGGACTAAGTCAGCGTTCCTTCTAAGAGACAGCGTCCTAAAAGCGTGGAGGGGAGAGTTGAAAAGCAGGAAGAAATAGGAAAACACAAAGAGAGAGATTCATCAAATAAGAATAGAAGTAGAAAGCAGTACTCAAAATGTAAATTATTTTCTTTCTCATGTATTTTCATTTTATGCTCAGTAAGAAAGGAAGAAAGGAGTAGTCTAGGTTTACATTATATATTCAGTAATATAGGTATGTTTTATATGTGTGTGTGTGTTGTGTGTGTGTATATATATATATAAAATTAATTTTGGCTTTTGATACGCCCCGTATTATCAATTTTAAAACATTAATTCTCATTTTTCTATGGGGATATATAGAAATGGAGGTGTCTCTATTTCAATTCGGTATGCATATTTCTAAGCTGTGTTTTCTGAGTGAATTTATTTTCACTGGCTTCTTTATGATGAGTCTATTGAAAACCTTCACATCTAATTATTTGTGGATGAGTCCTGAAAATTTAGATGACACATAGCTAAATAACTAAGGAATAGGAGAGAATTCTTACAATTTACCAGACTAAATAGAGTACATATCCTGAAATTTTTCTCAAAAAATGCATATCTAGATTAGCTCAAAAGTGAAATGTACTATTCTTTTCAGCCCCGGAAATAGAAATGTAAGCCAGTGAGCTGGTACTGAAACAGACCTCGGGCTGCAGAGGAAGTTGATTGTCCAGTAATGCAGTAGGTAGGGGTTGGCGTTCATGTGACCACAGATGATGAGGAGCTGTAGACTGCTGCGCCAACGCAGGAGCCTAGCACAGCTGCACCCTCTGTAAGAGGGGAGGCAGAAAAATAAAAATACCCTTTCAAAGTAGAAGACAAGGGCATTATCTTGCATTTGGTACATTTTTTTAAAAAGCATTTGTTTTGTTTACAAACTACTTGGATTCAGGATTCAAATGTACAGAATCTACACATCTTGGCAATCCTAAACCATGGGGGAAAAAACAAAGCTTGCCATTGAGCAAGCAATGCAAATGAACACCTGGCAGAAATAGAGGAAAGCTAGACCTTAGGAGAGTTTAAAGACTAAGATGACCTTACAATAATAATTTTAAAACTGACAATAAGAATAAGATACGAAACCTTTATTACAGAAAGAAGAGAACAAATGAAAAAATAAAAACCAGATAAAACCAAAAATTTCTATGTTTAAAGTGACTAAAGGTAAAAATTTAAAAATACATAGAGAGGGAGGCCAGACAGTGGCACTCACAGTGTGGTACTCTGTGAGGCTAGGCCGAGTGGGAAGGTTCTAAGTTCACATCTGGGGTCCCCCTAAGCATGTAAGGCACACCTGTGCCCGTGGTCCAAGGCTGCCTAGAGCTGGGGGTGGCTTGAATCAGAACCTGCTGGGTCCAGGACTCAAACCACAGTCCACTACATGGGAGTCCAGCAACGTAATCATTACACCATCTGCTGGTCCTACACATGAATAAACTTTAAAAATAGAATAAAATAGTATATATAAAATATAAACATACAAACCATAAAAACATCAACCAGACATAGCTGAAGAGAAAAACAGTGAACCAGAATACAGAAAAAAGGAAAAAAAAAAATTAGAAGTTAAGAAATATAAAGATATTGAACATTTTATTAGAAATTAAGAGAGAGAAGGAAAAAAAATAAGGAAAATGAGAATATGTCAGTAAAGAAAGATGGCTCAGAAATTTACAGATCTGACAAAAGTCAAGCATCCTCAGACAGAAGGGGAAAAACTGAAATCTGAGTGTGATTAGGGAAAAACAAACAAACAAACAAACAGAAAATGATGGTCAAAGTATCTATTCTGTCTTATGTTACCTCTTAGATTTTTTTTTTTAATGAACTCATCCTCAACTTGCTCCTTGGCTACAAATTCCCACTTGTGCTTGTATTCAGAGCTGAGCCTGATCTTACTATCCCACCACAGAAGCTCATGACTACGCTGTCTATACAAATTGTGAACATTTTAGTAAAGTATTCTTTGGTTTGAAAGGTATCATAGAATAATTTTGACAGTATGTTCCTCGTTTTGAAATTAAATTTTTTCTGCTGCATAAAAGAACTTAAATATTCTCATACTTTTTCACAGCCACTTGACAGAAAGATGTATTTAGCCACAGAGAGGACTGATCTGTGTAAGCTAAATCATCCTAGCACACGAATCCTGCTATTGAGTGCTGTCCAATGCCAAATTTTCAAACTTGTAACTGTCATAAACCAAGAGTGGCAAAGCAAAATTTTCTTCATTAAAAACGGTTTTTTTTTTAAAAAAAGAAAAATATCCACATCTTGGGTCATCACAATGGCTAATAATAAAAATAATAATACTAATAAATATGAGAGATCTTGAAAGCAGCCAGAAAGGAAAGACTTAATTGTTGAAGGATGAAATAATGCTGATAACTGAAATCAGCTACCCCAAAACAACAGCAGAACGTGGAAGACAATGTATTAACGTTCGTTGAAGGCTGAGTGAAAGTACCTGCTTGCCTAGACATTACTATGCCCAGAAATGTCATCATCTATAATTAAATACACATCAAAACAAATATACATCAAAACAAAAACAGAGAGTATTCTACTGACTAATCTTTTTTTTGGTAAGGATTTTTGTTTGTTTGTTTTTTGCCATGGGGCGTGTGGACTTACCGGAGAGAGAGAGAGAGAGAGAGAGAGAGACAGATAAAGGAAAAGTGAGAAATCACCCCCCCCAGGGGAGAGGATATCACACACCTGGTGTGATTTTCATGGTCCAGGACTCGAACCACAGCCAATCATGTGAGAGTCCAGGGCCTTAACCACCATGCAACCTGCTGGCCTTCCACTAACTAATCTTGACTCAAGAACTAATGCATGTGCTTTAGGAATATGAGCATGAAAACTGAAATAGAAAGTGTGTGGTGTAATGGTGACCACAGGAATGGTAGTCATGTCACTAACTCCGGATAAGCAATAAAATAAAACAATAACCATAATATTGGGTTTTTTTTTTACTACAAATTAAACAAGCTGCAAGCAAAATATTGGACAATAAGGTAGCAAAAAGATGAAATATTCTACGATCAACAGGCATATGGAACTACTTTATATTCATGTTAAAATGTGCATCTTGGTAATAAAACAGACGTTTGCAGAAATCATGTTAAATCTCTCTTCAGGTTACGCATTCAGAAGATGTCTATGTGTTTACTTCAAACAAAAGAAGTCAACAGTGAAAATCAAAAGTTCCTGTCTTTAAACTGCTCCCTGTGGGCTGGAAAGGCATATATACAATTCCATACAAGAAAACAGAGGATACAAGTCTGCTTTATCCTAGAGAAATCCAGTCTCTCTTGCCCATGCTTCCTACCCTTGCCCCTTTACAGCCTTAGGGAGAAAAGGAGTTCCAACACACTTCCAGGCTTCCTAGACTTGAAAAAGCACAGCACTGGGCTTCGCCAAAAACGCACAGCAGAGACAGAGTCCATTATTCATCGTGGGCGCGGAGCGTGTTAACAAGTGTCTGCAGACTCGCCCGCACATGTGCTTCACATTATGTCCACACCACTCTGTCTCACTTACATCAAGAAAACAACTGTCTCAAAACCAAAATAAATGTAACCAGAAAACGGTTTACATAGTTCCCATGCACGCCGCTTTCTGAAACAGATACCCATCTCAGTTCCCTGGCTGTCAGCACATCAGTTTCTGAACACAAAAACATGAAGGGAAACCAGGAGGACTGCAAATAAAACACCGATCTAGGCCTGACAGCCCGCCTTCCAGGGAGCAATCCATCTTCCCATGGAAGGAGCATAAATCCGCGGACACCAGAGCAGTTGAAGACATGATCTGAAGATGCACATTGCTGTTGAAAACAGAAATTCTCCCAGTAGATATGGACAATGGGAAGGGAATATGAAGACATATAATTAAACTAAGAATTGGTCAAGAGATATTGTTCAAAACAAAATTTAAAAAGAAGAGAGAGAAATGATGGATTTTTAAGGTTTCTAAAAAATAATTTTTTAATTAACGTAGGGGACAGTAGGTTGCATAATGGTTAGGGTGCTGGACTGCCACATGGCCAACTGTGGTATGAGTCCTGGACCTGGTGGCTTGAAATTCATGCCAGGCACATTTACATCCATGCCCAAAATACCCGGAGGAGAACGGAGGAGAAGGGACTGCAGTACAGCATGATCATCCCCTTGGGGGGGTGATTTCTCACTTTCCCTCTCACAGTCTCTCCCCTCTCCAGTAAGCGCATGTGCCCCATAACAAAAAAACTATATATATGTAGTTTTATATATATATATATACACACACACACATACATACATATATATATTCACACATATGTATATAAATGTATCTATGTAAATATATAGAGATATAGACATATATAATGTATAACAAAAAAATATATATATACATTCTAGTTTTTTATATACATTATAGTTTATGTATATATCATTATATATGTAATATTACATATCTATATATTATTTTTGTAC
>NW_006159861.1:1098267-1119736 GCF_000334495.1 Tupaia belangeri chinensis | reverse complement strand
TATATATATATACACATACACACACACACACATACACACAAACACACACATATATATTGTGAAATGGTTAAATGTAGCTAATGAATGAAGGTGTTATCTCATAGCGTAGTTTTTTTTGTAATATTTTCTCTCAGCATTTCTCAAGAGCACATGACAGGTGGAGACACTCAGCACAGTCCCCATGCGGTACAGCAGATCTGTGGAACTCACTGCCCCAGTTATCAGTACATGTCTTTCTCAATGTCTCCCCAGCCTCCCTGCCCCTCTGAGCACCCTGGCCTCAGGGAACCACCGCTGTACTCTCTAGTTCTATGAGATCCCCTTTTAAAAGAGTTGTGCGCTTTGGGCAAACCTTTCTTCAGCGGTAGGTGGCTGAGTCCCTGAGAAGCAGGCCGAGCTGGAAGGCTTTTAGCATCGGGAGCTGTGCCATCCAGAACGTTCTCGGGAAGCGAAACTTGGAGGGACATCAGAGTCTGATTAGACCTTTGCAGAGCAGTGCCGGGCTCCGGTCTTTCGCTTTGATGTATGGCCAGCCAGCACAAGAGTGAAATAATCTTTAATACTCCCCTAATTTTTTTCTCACAAAGCTTGAAGCTAGGAGTGAAAAATGATGGGCTTGGGAGCAGTAAAAACGGGTCTGGTATGTGTGGAGTCATTCTTTCCCCGCCCAGTCAACGGGTGGTGCCGGCCGATGCACATCGTGGACTAGGACAATGCGTCAGTCCCAAGTCACATCTTCAACACTGCTGCTTGGACTTTCAACTCACTACACGCTGATACTGAAGAATGTTGTAAGATGACAGTATGTGAGTGCTTAAACACCCAGCTACGATATCTACCATGGCTCTGCAGAACTGATCAGTGCTCACTAAGTATCTGTTATTTTGAACAATAGGCTAAAGGATCAGAGATGGATTGTATATGACTAGGGTTCTGGAGAGCAAAGTACTAGGCAGATTTTATAAGCACAAAGTGATGTGATATAGTTGGCAATGTGGTGCGACTAAATCAGCTAACATATCTCTCCTTATCAATATTTTGCTGGTCATAAAAAGCCCTGCTGTATTTGGAGCCTTGCTGAACTTGTTTAACTTAGCATTTCTCAAATTTTTAAATTCTCGAGTCTGTTTGTCTACTGAGTGGGACGGGACACATGCCCTATGGCAAACACACCTGAACAGGTACCTACCTACACTGGAAAGCACCACTCTAGATGTCTAACCAATCTGTAACAAATTAATTGGATCAGCAGATGGTAATGATGACATCACTAAAATCCCATGGAGCTGACCATGGTCTGAGTACAGGACCTGGCAGATAAAAACTCACACTAGGTGTGTATACATGTGTATACTCAAAATCCCAAGAGGAGAATGGAGGAGACTGTGGTATGGCCATATCTCCTGGGGGGTGATTTCTCATTTTTTGTTTCTCTGTCTCTCTTGTTAGTGCACGTGCCCTATAGCAAAATTCTCTCTAAAAAAAAAAAAAAGGAATAAGATGATTTAAAAAAATAATAATACAATTGTTTCTTACCCTTCTACTGAAACTTTATTCTAATAACCTTTGTGATGGATGACAAAGGAAAGATGGTAACAGAGTGAGAGAATGAGGTCAATAGATGGTATGGTGGTTGACACGCTGGACTTCCACATGGGAGACCCACAGTTCGAGTCCTGGACCCGGTATCTTGAAAATCATGTTGCGCATGTGTGCTTACAGGTCCAAAATCCCAAGAGAAGAATGGAGGAGAAGGAACTGCAGTGTGGTCATCCCTCCTGGGGGGGAGGTGATTTCTCCTTTTCCCTCTCTTTGTCTCTTTCCAGTGAGCACATATGCCCTATGGCAAAAACCTTAAAAAAAAATGGTAGTATCAGCAGTAATATCAGCAAACACTAACACATTTAATGCTTAAAAAAGAAAACCTTCGGCATGTATTTTATTAATTTATCCTTATTTTACAGAAGAAAGAAACTGAGTAATGCTCCCAGGCACACAGTTAATAAGAGGTAAAGTTGGTTTTCAATACACGCGTTGCACATCCAGAATTCACATTCTGCTTTTTTTTTTTTTTAAGAATTATTTCATTTAAATTTGCTTATTTAGTTAGTTATTTATTTCAGTTTGACCAAAGTAACAGAGAGAGAAAGAGACAGAGAGGGAACGTGAGAAGGCAAGCTGCCAGGTCTGGGACGCAAACTGCAGTTAGCCATGTGGGAGTCCAGCGCCCCTCAACCACCACACCACCTGCTGGCCCCCAAAATCCATAATTTCCTCATTATGCCAAACTGCCTCCCACTGTATTCCGGGTAGTCAGATCATTTACATTGTAGAATCCATGTGAATAAGCAGGGACCAGGACAGATAATAACCACATGAAACTACCAATCGAAATCTAGGAATGGTAGATATGATTTATTCATCAGAATGTGTTTATGTTAACTCTTGATACATTTGCCATAATAAAACCTTTCTAGACTTTCATGTCTCATGTTCCTTTCACTAAGGAGTTTGACGGCTACAAGATTTTTTTTTCTTCTTCTTTATTCTAAAGGAACTGCAGCGACAGCACATTTTTAAATGGTTTATCTGTAAGTAGTTGAAAATAACAAAGTGCGTCTGCAGTCAAAGCACTGTTCCACACTACCTTCCATTTTCTATGGAAGGATTAGTCCAACATTACTCCTTAATCCCAAGATATAAAGTGTGTCTTGTTTGTAAGTGGAGAGTGCACGTTTTCACTGTTCTTTCTCCCTACTGCATGCTTGCCAAAGAGCTACCATGAAGCTTCTGCAAATCACATTCTATTTTGACACACAGCCTTTTAAAGAACAAAAAGGAAATCATGCAAAAAAGATTTAAAGAGTGTGAGAGGTAGCTAAAATATGGAAGGCCGAATTCTAAAAAAAGCCACACTTGTCTAACTTTTCTGTCAGAAGCCAATATCAGAGGAATGAGTAAGACGTTTCCTCAGCTCTCTGCCGCTTTGTCATCTCTTGGTAACCTCTCTAAAACCTCTGAAGATGAAAAGGAAACACCAAGCCGGAGTGTCCCCTTCACCCCATCCATACTTATGACACCACTTCTCTAGGTATTGACGACTGGGGACAAAAGGACAGTGAGACCTAGGCTCTTGAGTGTCCATGAGGCAGGAGGAGAGTCAACAAGGAAACAAACACGTGATCGAGATAGCCTAGGAAATGGGGACCCTACAGAAACACCAGAGTACCCTGAGAGACGGCTGTACCTGGAGACGAGGAGCTCGAGTGGGAGGGGATGGACGCACCTGAACAGGTAAGCCTCGGGTCACAGGTCAGCAAAAACACCTCTATAAAAGGTGACGTGTGCAGGGGAGCTAACAGAGTAGAAGGAGCTGGCCACCAGCACACTAAGTGCGAAGGCCACCAAACAGAACGAGCTCGGGGGGCCCAAGGAGCCCAAGGCGCAGTGTCCGTGGTAGAGTATGGTGGCCAGGAGGGTCTCAGCCTGACGTGACGTGGTCCGGGGCCAGAAGAGATCACAGGGGATGGGTCACAAGGTACTCCCAGGGGAGAGGTCACGAGGGAGATGGCCCAGGCAAGAACGATGACGGGGGGAACCAGCAGTTAGCGTAATGGCTATGTCGCTGGACTCCCACATAGTTGACCGCGGTTCGTGTCCCGGACCCGGTGGCTTAAAACTCACGCCAGGCGTGTGTGTGTGCGTGCCCAAGATCCCGAGAGGAGAATGGAGGAGAAGGGATTGCAGGGTGGCCATCCCCCCTGGGGGGTGATTTCTCGCTTTCTGTCTCTATGTCTCTCTCTGTCTGGCGAGCGCATGCGCCCTACAATGAAAAAAAAAAAACCTCTATAAAAAAAAAAAAAAAAATAAACAAAAAGCCCGTAAAAAAAAAAAAAAAAGAACGATGACGGCACCAGTGGCAATGGGAAGCTCAGAAGTTTGAAATGTTTTAAAAGTTTGAAATGTTGTAAGACATGGATCCTTTCACACTGTTTTTACTGCTCTGAGGAAAAGGAAAAAGATTTAAAGGAAAGCAGAGTCTGATTAGGGATTCATGGAAGGGCAGCCTCATTAAAAGATGAGGTTGGGTAACCTAAGAGTAGTGAAAATGGAGAAAGAAGAATTCAAGATCTATTTTGGAGGCAGATTGAACAAAATTTCCTTTTAAACCCTTTTTACCTGCCAGGGGGTTCACGTGCTCACCAGAATGAGAGTGAGAACCCCTCAACGGAGCATGGCCACGCTGCCACTTTTCTCTTCCCTTTCTCCATCCTGTCAGGATTTGGGGCACGCAGGCACACGCACCCAGTGTGTTCTTCAAGTCACTAGGGCTGGAATTCGAACCACGGTTGGCCATGGCGGACCCGGCTCCACATGCCCAGGCTACCAGGCCGGCCCTTGACAAACCTTCTCAAGGACAGGATGTGAGGACTGAGAAAAGAGGAAGAAGAAAGAAAGATGCTCAGAGTTTGGCCCCAAGCCACCTGCTGGGTAGCAGTGATTTACTGACAAAGAGGAAACAAAAGGGGAAAATGCTGACAGCATGATGCAGGTCCCAGACCCAGCGGCATGAAAATCACCTGGGCACATGCTCAAAATCTATGAAGGAGGGGAAAATGGAGAAGTGAGTGTGGCATGACTGTTCCCCACAGGGGTGCTTTCTTACTTTCCCTGTCTTTCTCTCTCTGTCTCTGGTGAGCACACATGCTCCCTGGCAAATTTTAATTTTTTTTTTTTTTGCTAGATTAGTTTAAACTTTTTGTTTGAAAAACAATGGTAAAGATATCAGAAGACTGTTTTTAAAAATATTTTAAATTAGGAAACATTTTCCTACTGTGGAGATTCATCAGTCCCTCCAATTTCCCTACTTCCCTTTTATTTGGGTATATAGTTTTTACTAGCATGCTAACAAACCATCGTAAGTGACAATTGGTCTATGATATTTTTTTTTTAATCCTTAGACCTAGGAATGTAATTACAAATCAATAGCCACATTCAATGCTGGGTTTTACTTTTTAAGTCAATGCAGTGAATACTTCTAATATTCTAAACAGGTCTAGTTCATATGATTATAAAAAGACACTGTTAAACTCTGTATTTTTTCCTAGTAAATTTTATAATTATGGCAAGAGTGGACTCATTACTTTTAATCTACTACATGAAGTTGAAACAGTTAAATATTTAAATTTGAATTATTTTTTTCTAGAAATATTCTATCTGAGTTTCGGCCGTTTGGTCACTGTCTGATAGGTAAACCAGCAATCTACAGGGTAGAGCAGAGTGGAGGAGGATGTGGGGGGCGTTGTATAATATGTGTGAAAGGTGCTCCTGAACACGCAGCCATTTCAGCACCAAATTTTCATCAAAGAACAACAGGAGTATCATCCATGCCTTCCTAATGCCTGTACATGAAAAAAGATGCCAACTGGGACCAGCAGTTAGCGTAATGGCTATGTTGCTGGAATCCCATGTAGTTGACCGCAGTTCAAGTCCCGGACCTGGTGACTTGAAACTCAGGCCAGGCGCGTGTGCATACATGCCCAAGATCCCAAGAGGAGAATGGAGGAGAAGGGATTGCAGTGTGGCTATCCCCCCTGGTGGGTGATTTCTCGCTTTCTGTCTCTCTGTCCTCCTGGCGAGCACACGTGCCCTATAGCAAAAACTGCTCAAAAAATAAATAAATAAATAAAAATTAGAAAAAGATGCCATCTGACTGTACACCATCATAATTCCTTTTTTGCTTTAGAGTGTGTTCACTCACCAGAGAGGGGGAGAGAGAGAGAGAGACAGAGATAGTGAGAGGGGAAATGAGAAATCAACCCCCCCCCCCCCAATGGGGATGGCCATGCCACAATCATTTCTCCTCCCTTGTCCTGGGGTCTTGAGCACACAAGCACACATACCCAGTGTGATTTTCAAGCCACTGAGTCCAGGACTCGAACTGGGGTTGGCCATGTGGAAGTCCAGTGACATAACCGCTAAACCATCTGCTGGCCCCAACTATCACAACTTTAACATTAAGAAATGTTAGTTTCTGGTCTTACATTCTCCCCACAACATAATGTAATACTGAATATATTGTCTAGTTAAATGGTGAAAACACATTATTTATGAAAAAGGAAAGAAAACTTAATTCTGAGTATTTCTCCACGGGTCTTGGCTATCCATAATAGATATAGACAGATGTTTTAATATACTTTTCTCACTTTATCCTGTTATGATCCATCAACAATTTACCCTTACTTTCCTTTCAACATTAATTTTTTTCCATTTTACATAATGTGTACAACTTCTTTCTTAATACCTCCAAAGCAGAATGTGATTGAGAAGTTAAGTATAGCTAAATTTCAAATAACATTCCCTCTTCTTAAAACAAAGTGAATACATTACAGTGAAGATCTGGTTCACAACACAGCTCCTAATAAACTGTTAAAAACATAATTACATAACATTGATTAGATAAAAACGTAATCCCACAACTGAAAAGTTCACTATTTATGGAATTTACCTAACATGTACAGCATTAGAGGTGACTTAACAGACCCTCAACTACAAAAGTGACACTATAGGAATGCATTTCAAATGGAGTGCTCCTAGAAACATGACAAAAAGCAGTAACTGATTTAAAAAATAATAATGACTGAAAACACGCCAATATAGATCTAATACTCAATATTACACTGGAAATCTTCTATGTTTAGTTTTAGATAAATTAAGTTCATACTTCAGTTCTTATAATTCTATAATCATGGCATCTTTCAGATTTTACCTAGATGTGGAAAAATTCAGTATCTATATGTGACAGAAATAGTAACCGAGTCCTAAATTAATTTAAATTTTCATTCTAGAAGCATCAGAGCTAAATGGGCAATAAACCCATATTCTTTCCTATGCAGAAAAAGCCTAAGAGTAGTAAAATACACATTGGCAGCTTTTTATGACGGGAAAATAGAAAACTACTATGGAAGACTGTCGCTGACCTTGACGGTGCGTGTTTTCCCTTCGTTAGAAATTCACAGCTGTTAAAGTTAATAGCCCTTCTACCGTCACATATGGTGTAACCAAGACTGCCCCTGAATTATGAATGAGTCCTGTGCACCACAAATCAGTCTTTAAAAAGAAAAGTGAACATGGGCTTAATGTTTAATTTTTAAGTGTTCATATCTCCTATGAAAGTTTGGATTTTTAATGGCTAAAATGCATTTTCTGTAGCCAATTTAGATAAAAGAGAAATTACGAAGCTACAGAATTTTGTTCACCAAAAAATACCTGGATTTCTTTTTTAGGAGAGGTTTTTGCTATAGGGTGCGTGCTCTCGCCAGAGAGAGAGACATAGAGAGAGAGAAAGTGAGAAATCACCCCAGCAGGGGGGATGGTCACGCCACAATCCCTTCTCCCCATTCTCCTCTCGGGATCTTGGGCACGCATGCACACACGCATCCAGTATGAGTTTAAGCTACCAGGTCCGGGACTCAAACCGCGGTCGACTACATGGGAGTCCAGCGACACAGCCATTATGCTAACTGCCAGTCCCCCCAAAATTTGGATATTCTAACTCATTAATTCTGACACCTTGGAAGTAAAATCCTGCAAATTAACAAATGGTCCTATATATATATATGTGTGTGTGTGTGTGAGTGTGTGTGTGTGTGTGTGTGTGTGTATATATATATATATATACACACATATATACATATATATATATTTGAAGTTCTATGAACCAAGAAAACATTGATAAATTCATGATATTATACTTATTTTCTTCTGTAGAATTAAAACATAAAACACAGATTTAAAATACACCAATATATATGATCATAACTAGTATGATTGCTAGTCGTGTTATTCATGGTCATTATTTATAACTTCAATATTCAGAGATTTCATGTTCACTGTAATTTTCCTGTATGTTTTAAATAACAGGTGATATGTCGGACTTGCATGCGGCTTATGAACACTGAGTGCTGCTGTGCAGTCTGACCTCTCGGGCCTTCCCTGCCGTCCTGCTCACTGCCTGCCTGCAGCACCGTTTCCCTGTTTCACCGTGTGGGGAGGTGGGAGGAGGTTATGGAGCTTCTGTTTAAAAAATATCAGAGAACTTTTAAAAATAGTATATTTATTTTAGACTTTCCAAAACACACTGAACAAGGCGCAGGAGGTTACAAATGGAGTAGGGCCATGGGTATGAAGGGACAGGGTATGCTGGGAAAATGTGCACAGATGCAGGAAAGGAGGAGTGGACATGTCTAAAGGAAATGCATCTACGAGCTGCACTGAGTGAGGGAAAGAAAGCTAAGAACTCCAAGTGTAGGGACCAGCAGTTAGCGTAAAGGCTATGTCGCTGGATTCCCATGTAGTCGACCGCAGTTCGCGTCCTGGACCTGGTGGCTTGAAACTCACGCCGGGGGGGCGTGTGCGTGCGTGCCCAAGATCCTGAGAGGAGAATGGAGAAGAAGGGATTGCAACATGGCCATCCCCCCTGGGGGGGAGGTGATTTTCTGCCTTCTGTCTCTCTGTCTCTCTGTGTCTGTCTGGTGAGCGCATGCGCCCTGTAGCAAAAACCTCTCCCCAAAAAAAGAACTCGGAGTGCAGGGCAGCTGATCAGTCAAGCCTGCAATAATGTCCACTGAGCACCTGTTCTTCCTGTGAACAGAATACCACAGCAGACCACAGGAAACTTCCTGGAGAGTAACACCAATTTGCTATTCAGTACTGTTTAGTATTGATGCATAATGAGTTTTCGTCATAGAAACAGCTCTCAGCACAGTCATCAGGAAGAGACAGGGCAACTGAGCACATTACAGACAGATAGGAACACTCTTCGTATAGAACAGCCTTCAGAACTGAGGGTGCTATCTCCGACTATTTGAAGGGTACCTGGCCTCAGGAAACCTAAGTTTGTATGAGATTCCAATGTGCTGAGCTAACCTGAGGGAAGGAACCAAGGACTACACGCAATGAGAGTGACAAAGGAGGTGTCACAGCAGAGGCTGAGGGATCTTCTGGTGGCGATACTACAGGATCTAAGTTTCAAAGGGTAGTTGAAGCTCATTGCCTGTGTGGTTGCATGGGATGCACAAAGGCTAAATTTTGCATGCCAGTCATACACAGCCCCTCAGTCCTGCCCTGTATCTTGGATAACTTGCTCCCAGACACTGCAGTTTTCGCACTAGGTATGGATACAAGGAAGAGAGCCAAAATGATTCCATTTGCTCAGTTACTCACTCATCCTTTCTTAGCTACTGAGGGAGCACTACCCTGTGACCACACAAGGAGTGCAGAAACGAATGGAAGTGCCCTTCAGGAGCTCACAGGAACCGGCTTAGGGCAGGGTTGAAAACAAGCATAGTTTCTTCTGCTCTTGAGGCTTTTTGTATTATTACTGATTTTCACCCATCAACAATAATCTTGAATATTTCATAAAGAAAAGCAAAATTACATATTTGGTATGTTTAAGGCATTGCATGTTACCATTCATTCACTCACGAATGCATTTGACAAATACCTATTGAACACAATTTGCTAGAAACCTTTGTAGTTGTTGGGGACACAAGAAAGAAAATGATGCCAGAGCCATTTTCATTACATAAGCTCAGATTTTAAGAAACATTTGTGTTAATGATAACCTACAAAGTATGAATGCAAAACAGTAATTAAAAATAATCTAATGAACAGAATCATGCAGACACTAATTATCACTCAAAACTAATTTTATGATTAGAATATTTAACAAAATAAACAGTCAAAAATGAGAGCAATCAAATTTTCTAATCACTTTTCACATTAAACTTACACTGAAAAATCCTAGAAGTATTGACAAAACCAGAGACTCAAGACTAGAAAAGCAATGAAATGATCAACTACACGGTCTCTATGTTAGTACTTCTGGAGGAATTTCCATACCCATGTTCCACCCTCTCTATCCAAAGAAATCTTTACTTGAAAAAAAATAAAACAGCCCATTCAGGGCCAGCTGGCGCTGTGGTGGTGAAGGTGGCTGGATCCCACAAGGTCTTCACTGCACAGTTTGGGTTCCAGACCCAGAGGCGTGAAAACCATACTGGCTGCGTGTGCATGCGTGGCCAAAATCCAGAGGGGAGAATGGAAGAGAAAGGACGGCCATCTCCCATTGGGGAGGGGGGTGCTTTCTCGGTTTCCTTCTCCCTTTGTCTCTCTCCTGCGAGCACACATCCCCTTTAGCTAAATAAATAAATAAATAAGCCTATTTCAAAAGCCTTTAGAGCGTGTGGAATGTAATATCGATTTGTCTCTTGGGTACTGTTGAGTCTCCACATCACAACACTGTGAGAATGGAGGTGCCAGTGTGGTTTCTATAGTCAGACGCCTGTGTGGGTAATCCCTGGCGAGGTGCTCACTTCCCTGTAAGTAACAGCTCCACAGAGTAAGAGCTTCGTAGAGAATTACATGAGCTAATATCTGGAAAGGATTTAACACTTTTTTTTTTTTTATTTGCCAGAGAGCGCTTGTGCTTCCCAGAGAGAAACGAGGGCAGAGAGGGGAGGGAGAAAGCTCTCCCCACCTTATGGATTGGTCATGCTGCAATCCCTTGCCCCTCTTTTGGGGATTTGGGCACCCACAGACAACACGCACGCGCCTGATGTGGTTTTCAAGCTCCTGGGCTCAGACCACAAATTGTGCAGTCAGTCACATGGAATCTACCTCCCTTAACCATCAGGCCATGGGTCAGCCAGGATTTAATCCTTTCAAAGCATATAAACAAGTGCTTACCAATGTTTGCTGTTGGTTCTGTTACTAACTTGGAAGAACACTGCGGGAACAATGCATGTCAGAATCTACACGGAGGCAGGTTCTTCAAATACTCTGGAGAATGCTGAAGTCAGCATTTAAGCCTTGCCTTTCATCTAGATGTCAAATATTCTCCTGGCAACACAGCACCAGACCAAGCGGCAAGAGCTGGAAACCAACATTCATCCTCACGGCTAAGTCCAAGAGCCAAATTCTGCGTGTGCTGTCAGGTTTCCCCAGCGTCATACTGCCAGTGCTTTCTCCACTCTGACGGTGTAGATTCTGATGTGTGGATTGGCTCAGGTTGTCTGGCTCAGTACGGTGGAATAAGCTATTACCAACCCATTCAGCCATAACTTGTGATCTTATTCAGCAACAGAACTTTCCTGCCAACGGCAAGCCCAACAATTCCTTCCTTCATTCGCCTCGTGTATTCTAAACATAGTCTCAGACAACGATAACCAAGCCAAAGTAGAAACGGTTGGAAAATTATCAGGTAAATGTTACAAGTACATGACTAAACTCTATTTCAATTATTCAGAATATTAGTGTTCATTTTAGAAGGAAAACGTCTGAACTTTCTATTTGGCATTGGATATTAGGAGATAACAGGAAATGATCCGAATGTGTTAAAGGGCAAGTACTAACCCGAGTTCTTGACAAAGGTATATTCACATTCTTGGTCTTGGCATAATTAACATCTACGATCCGCTTTGGTAACTCCACCCTGAGCTTTTGCTTATCCTTCCAACTCTAAGGTGCAATAAACCCACAGTGTACGAACAGAATGCTGAATAGAGCTTTCAGGAATCGGGAATCCGGAGAGGTGTATGCTGACATTGCTGTGTTATCTTGTCTCCTATGAGCAATGACACACATTCGCCAACTGCGTCACATGTACAAGGTCACGTCTAGTTACAGAAAGAAAAGCTGTCTGTGTATTAAGCCAGCTTAGGAATCAAACTGAAACCCCCATACCCCACAAACTACAAACATCCACGCGTGTGAAAGTGCTTCCTAAGGAAAGCGCTATTCAAATGCTAATCATTATCTAACTGGCTGCACTAAAAGTTCCTTCAGGGATGTGATAACTTCTTACTCATCTTTATAACACCAGCCTTTGGGAATCAAAGGAGATTTGTTTATTGGCTAAACACACTTAATTAAAGCCAGCTCTTAGGCTAAACAGCAGAGGGCTATTAAGATCTCAGTCCAGATTTCTTAAATGAGCCAAGTACCTTGGTACAAAGAATGAAGTGCAGGGTTCAGTCATACTTGAGTGGTCATCACCTACATGGTGTCTTACTGCCTTACAGAAAAGTATTTATTAAATACCAACATATCGGGAACCAGCAGTTAGCATAATGGTTATGTTGCTGGACTCCCACGTAGTCGACCACAGTTCGCGTCCCGGACCCGGTGACTTAAAACTCACGCTGGGCGCGTGTGCGTGCGTGCCCAAGATCCCAAGAGGAGAATGGAGGAGAAGGGATTGCGGCATGGCCATACTCCCGGGGGGTGATTTCTCGCTTTCTGTCTGTCTCTGTCTGTCTGTCTGGCGAGCACACACACCCTATAGCAAAAACCTCTCAAAAAAAAAAAAAAAAAAGAATACCAACATATCACTGTGTTGTTGAAATTAGAAAGAAGCCCCCCCCCCAAAGCCTAAAAGACTAATGTGAGAAGTTTGGGGCCAGCAGGTGCTGTAGTGGTTAAGGTGCTGGACAACTACATGGCCGAATGTGGCTTGAATCCCAGACCCAGTGGCCTGAAAATCACAGCGGGTGTGTGTTTGTGTGTGCCCAAGATCCCTGGAGGAGAATGGAGAATGGATTGTAGTGTGGCCATCCACTCTGAGAGCTCTTTTCTCACTTTCTCTCTCTCTATCTCTCTCTGCATCTCTGGCGAGTGCACATGTCCAGTAGCAAAAGTCTCCCTAAAAAATAAATGAATAATAAATAAATGCTAAGAAATTTTGGGCCAGCAGATGGCATAATGGTTATGTCACTGGACTCTAATGTAGTCGACAGTGGTTCAAGTCCCAGGCTTGGTGGCTTAAACTCACACCAGGCATGTGTGTCCAAGATCCCGAGAGGAGAATGGAGGAGAAGGGATTGTGGTATGCCCATCTCCCCTGGGAGGTGATTTCTTGCTTTCTGTCCTCTCTCTCTCTGTCTTTCTGGTGAGCACACATGCCCTATAGCAAAAAAACCTCTCCCCCCAAAACAATTTGACTTGAATTACATAATGGATGCTATATGTAATACAATCGTATAGATTTAAATGAAATACTAAAATTTTGGATGATGTAATATTTATTGAATCTCAAATGAAAACCTACATGTAAATGATTAGGTAATGCTTTTGTGAGAATTAAGTCATGAATTTCAGCAACATGTGTAAAGAATTATTTTTTTTAAAAAATACAAAGCATGACCTCTCATAGAACAAAATAATGCATTTCAAGAATTAAGAGGAAGAAAACAAAACAAAACAAGAAATGTATGAACTTCAAGTTTAAGGTAATTTCAATCTAAGTGGGACCAAATAAAAGCAATGATAAAATGTCACTATAAAATTAAATATTTCAGGGCCAAAAGGTGGTCTAGTGACTAAGATGCTGGATTCCCACATGGCTGACCACAGTTTAAGTCCCAAAACCAGAGAATTGAAAAATCACACCAGGTGCACATGCGTGTGTGCCCCAAATCCCGAGAATAGAATGGAGAAGAAATTGCAGCATAGCCCTCTCCCTGGGGGTGATTTCTCACTTTCCCTCTGTCTCTGTCCAGCAGCTGCACATATGCTATGCCAAAAACCTAAAAAAATAAATTCATTTATCAATACACATTTTAATTGTACATTTTGTGATTGCTCAGAAAATCAATTAAATAACAAAATATGACCTTTTTAAGGCCAGCAAGTGGCGTGGTGGTTAAGGCACTAGACTCCCACATGGCTGACAATGGTTCAAGTCCCACTCCTGGTGGCCTGAAAATCATGCCAGGCACTTGTGCATGTGTGCCCATAATCCCAACGGGGGAATGGAGGAGAAGGGACTGTGCTATGGCCATCTCCCTAGAGGGGGGTGACTTGTCACTTTCCCTGTCTCTGTCTCTCTCCAGCAAGCACACACACCCTATGCCAAAAACCAAAAAGAAAAAAAAAAAGTCACCCTTCTTTTGAACCTGATGCTAAATTGCTGGGTTTCCTTCACTTCACCTAGACTTGGGGAAGATGCAGTGTAGCACGTGTGATGTACACATTCATGCACATAACTGTAGTGCGTGCCTCCCATGTCTGAGGAACCACCACATGCAGGCTTTGCTCAGAACCCTCACCAGGGGGTGCACACATGTTTGTGTGTATATATATATATATATATATATATATATATATATATACACGCGCGCACACACACACATATATATATATATATATATAAAACACTGAATAATGCAATAAAGTTACATTTGTTGGCATTTTAGAGCACAACACAGCATATTTTCAAAAATAATCAAATAACATGTATATATAGAAACTCTTTTTCAGTTTTAAAATGTGTTTAACTCTGATGACTACACCCTGAAAACTAAATAGCCATGTCGCCATATCAGGACTCACGGCTGTAATAAAGGAAGAGAGCAGTTTTGAGATAGACTATCTCCCGGCTGTATTCCATCTGGACCAGTAGCTTCGCAGTGCAAGGGAGTGTACTCAGCCAGCCCCAGCAGTCAGATGGGCCCTGTCAGAGGAGCCCTCCACCACCGCACATCCACACAGAACTTAGAAAGGACCACTTTTCCACCTGTCCTTGCAGCAACATGGTTCAAGGTGCTAAAATGAGCCCGAGTTGGCTGCTGGAGACGTCTGGGATTGAACTGTGGCAGACCTGCAAGGTTCTCATTTACGGAACATGGGCAGGGTGGGATGGTACCACGAGGCCAAAGCCTCGCACTTCAGTGAGGCCAGAGAATTTGGATAGCTAAGTGCAGTGCGAAAGGTAACTGTGAGGCCATGGGGTCCGGACTGAAACCATGGCAGCTTGCCACACAGTTTAAAACATTACTATCCTAAAAACAGTCCACAGAGGTGGAAAGAAAATGGGGTGAAGGTTTTCAGATAATAAAAGTGATATTTTAATTTTTCTCTCTTTCTTTTAAAATTATTATTATTTTAGACATGTTTGCCTTAGGGTGTGTGTGCTTGCCTGAGAGAGAAAGAGACAGAGACAGAGACAGTGAAAAGGAAAGTGAGAAATCACCCCACAGGGAGGAGGGCCATGCCACAATCCCTTCTCTTCCATTCTCCTCCAGGGATCTTAGGCATGCACCCACACATGCCCAGTGTGATTTTCAAGCCACCAGGTCCAAGACTTGAACCATAGTCAGTAACGTGTGAGTCAGCATTGTAATAAATATTTATTATTTTCAAAAATTTTTAAAAATTTGCTACAGGGCACATGTGCTTGCAGAAGATTAGCAGAGAGAGAGAGAAAGAGAGAGGGAAAGTGAGAAATCATCTTCTGGAGGGATAGTCACACCACAATGCCTTCTTCTTCATTCTCTTCTTGGGATCTTGAGCACACACACAGGAACCCATAGGGCTTTTCAAGCTGCATCTGGGACTCGAACTGTACAGCCAGCCATGTGAGATCCAGCTGCCTTAACCACCATGCCCACCAGCTGGCCCTATTTCTCTCTTTTAATTATAACAGTTATGCAGCACACACACACACACACACACACACTGTTATGCAGCATGCACACACACACACACACACACACACACACACTACACATATCTAATTATCAATAAAATATTTTTAAGTTGCTAAGATATTCTTATTTTATCTAGAGAGAAAGGGAATAATTTGATGACATATATATTACCTTGAATCTTGCTTTCATGCCTGCATTACTGATTTCTTTTTTTAATCTGGAAACTTTTCATTGAAAGTTGGGCTAAATAGTTTTTAATTCTGAAATCATCATATTTGTTTCTACAATAACTTGGCAAAGATCCCCAAATAATTTGAAAAGAAGCCAAAGTAAGCAAGTAAATGAAGAATATCCCTTTTTTCATTTTTTGATTTAAGAAAGTAAATAAGCAGTTACCATTGGCTGGGAGGAAGAGGGAATGTGGAGTTATTATTTCATGATTACAGAGAGTCTAGGATAATAAAAAGGTCTTGAAATAGACAGTGGTAAAGGTTGCACTACATTGTGAATGCAGCTGTATGTGTAAAATGAATAAATCAGTAAGTTTTATATAGAACCACAGGTTTTTTTTTTTACATTAATTGTGTAATAGTTCCCAAACCACTGAATTCTACAAATAGGTGAATTGTAGGATATGTGAGAGATATCTCAATAAAGCTTTTGAAAAGATAGAGAATATCCCTTGGTAAGGAAGAAAAGTACAAGTATTGAGAAGATATGATCTTCGTGGAATGAACACTCAGCTCCCTTTTGAAAGTAAAGAGTTTCAAGGATTAATTTTCTTTACAGAATACTGAGACCAGCAGGAGAGACCTTTTTTGAGAATGACACCTTTCTGATTTTGAAATAACTATAAGGGAATGAAGACCCCAGTTTATATTCCAGAAATCTACCAGAAATAGGTTATTTTCAGCTGTTTTCTACAGGCTAAACAAAAACAGAATCTGGATCATGGGAAGAAGGAACACAGATGAAATACCATCTAGAGATGTGGGGACCTAGTAATTATTACTTCTTAAAGAACTGCAGTTTAACTAAAAATAATACATTAGTGAATTCTACTATTAGAAACCTTCCTACATAGGTTTAAATTATTTTATATAGTATATTATATCACTAATGAGTATTCTTGCCATTTTTTCTATCTACTACAGTGCTGGAAAATTTTGACTGTTAAGCAGTAAACAAATGGTCACTTTAAAGATAGGTTTATATTTTTTGTACTGTTTTTGTATTAGTTGGATAGTTTTGAATGAACTATTCTTCACTTCTGCCTCCTATTTTGAATACTCATGTAATTATCATAAATTCTGAATGCCAGTGCTGGTTTTAGCATTCCCACACAGAAGGACTCAGAGGCATTAATCTAGTGGAAAAGGTGACACAGGGACCCACTGCTAGAAACCTACTTTCCACAATAAGCACAGAATTTTGCTTTAAGAATAGGTTTATTTAAAGGAGCTGAGAATATGGAAAAAATGTCACTTATGCAGGGAAGGTGAAATCAAATTCCATGCCTGTGCTACCAGAGCCTGGGAGTTTCACTTCTTATTAATTTAGGTCCAAAACACAGCATTGGACATGTTTCCAGAGAACATGGGAGAAGGCACATCAGGGATTAAGCAAGAACATGAACAGCTCACAATGAATCAAATTTGCGAGTCTCCTTATTTTACATAAAATGAATTCACCAGAATTAAAACACAGCACATATATATATACATATTAAGCTCAAGGGAGCAAATGAAAAGAAACAAATGAAGCACTGCAACGAAGAGACACAATGGGATGATTTAAAGGAGTTATTGGGAATCTTCGTTAATATGCCTTGGGAAGTGAAGAAACTCATCTCTGTGAAGGAGTGAAGACTGCAAAAAGAACTCCAAAATCAAGGTGGACTGCTGTGACCCTCTTGGCAGAATTCATTTTTCTGAAGGCGGGGGGGGGGGAAACTAAGGTTTAGAAAAAAAAAGAAAAATAAATCTCAATAAAGCTTTTGAAAAGATAGAGAATATCCCTTGGTAAGGAAGAAAAGTACAAGTATTGAGAAGATATGATCTTCGTGGAATGAACACTCAGCTCCCTTTTGAAAGTAAAGAGTTTCAAGGATTAATTTTCTTTACAGAATACTGAGACCAGCAGGAGAGACCTTTTTTGAGAATGACACCTTTCTGATTTTGAAATAACTATAAGGGAATGAAGACCCCAGTTTATATTCCAGAAATCTACCAGAAATAGGTTATTTTCAGCTGTTTTCTACAGGCTAAACAAAAACAGAATCTGGATCATGGGAAGAAGGAACACAGATGAAATACCATCTAGAGATGTGGGGACCTAGTAATTATTACTTCTTAAAGAACTGCAGTTTGGTAACTAAAAATAATACATTAGTGAATTCTACTATTAGAAACCTTCCTACATAGGTTTAAATTATTTTATATAGTATATTATATCACTAATGAGTATTCTTGCCATTTTTTCTATCTACTACAGTGCTGGAAAATTTTGACTGTTAAGCAGTAAACAAATGGTCACTTTAAAGATAGGTTTATATTTTTTGTACTGTTTTTGTATTAGTTGGATAGTTTTGAATGAACTATTCTTCACTTCTGCCTCCTATTTTGAATACTCATGTAATTATCATAAATTCTGAATGCCAGTGCTGGTTTTAGCATTCCCACACAGAAGGACTCAGAGGCATTAATCTAGTGGAAAAGGTGACACAGGGACCCACTGCTAGAAACCTACTTTCCACAATAAGCACAGAATTTTGCTTTAAGAATAGGTTTATTTAAAGGAGCTGAGAATATGGAAAAAATGTCACTTATGCAGGGAAGGTGAAATCAAATTCCATGCCTGTGCTACCAGAGCCTGGGAGTTTCACTTCTTATTAATTTAGGTCCAAAACACAGCATTGGACATGTTTCCAGAGAACATGGGAGAAGGCACATCAGGGATTAAGCAAGAACATGAACAGCTCACAATGAATCAAATTTGCGAGTCTCCTTATTTTACATAAAATGAATTCACCAGAATTAAAACACAGCACATATATATATACATATTAAGCTCAAGGGAGCAAATGAAAAGAAACAAATGAAGCACTGCAACGAAGAGACACAATGGGATGATTTAAAGGAGTTATTGGGAATCTTCGTTAATATGCCTTGGGAAGTGAAGAAACTCATCTCTGTGAAGGAGTGAAGACTGCAAAAAGAACTCCAAAATCAAGGTGGACTGCTGTGACCCTCTTGGCAGAATTCATTTTTCTGAAGGCGGGGGGGTGGGGGGGAACTATGGTTTAGAAATAAACAGAAAAATAAACACACAAAGACATACAAGTATAGAAAAGCAAGGATTGGATGGGCCTGACTTTTCTGATGGAGAAAGCCACAACCCTGAGCCAGGAGCAGATTTATTGTTTTATATAGGGTAGAAAATGATGGAAGTGGAAAGGGAATACAAAGCCAGTTGTTTTCGGATGTTAATAGGCTGATGATGAGAAAACAACTGGTTCCATGTGCTTTCTCTGATCTTTTGGAGAGAAATCTGAAAAACACACTTGACTTCCTGAGATACTGCTTTGCACTATCAGGCAGCTAGTGTATTCTCATTAAAATGTTTTCATTGATATGCAAATGGAACTCAGAATCGCATTTCTGCATGTGTCTGAAGGTCACCATGTTTGTTCAGAAGGGCTGCTCTCCACAGTGGACTGTGAAGATGGTACAAGGCTCTGATGCAGCAGAGAGCAAGGGTCCCTACTAAGAATCAATCAGGGGCCAGTAGGTGGCATGATGGCTAAGAAGTTGGACTCTCACATGGCCAACCGCAGTTCAAGTTCTTGATTAAGGAACTAGAATATCCCTGGGCATGTGTGCATGCATACCCAAAATCCCAACAGGAGAAAAGATTTTGCTATGACTGTCCCCCTCCTGGGGGGCTGATTTCTCACTTTCTCTCTCCCTCTCCCATTGTCTGGCGAGCACACATGTCCTACAGCAAAAACCTAAATAATAACAACAACAAAAATAATAACAATAATAATAAAAATCAATGTTCACAACACAATCCTGGGACCTGGTTCCACCTGCATGTACAAATCTCTGTAAGGCTCAAATTAAATTTTCTTTACATAGTAGTAATTTCTTTCTTTCTTTCCTTTTTTTTTTTTTTTTTTGAGAGAGAGATTTTTGCTACACAGCACATGTGCTGACCAGGGAGAGACAGAAAGCAAGAAATTATCCCCCACACTACAATCCCTTCTCCTCCATTTTCCTCTTGGGATTTCAGGCATGCATGACATGAGTTTTAGGCGGCTGGTTGAACCATGGTTGACTACTTGGGAGTCGACCGATGTAACCATTACAGCATCTGATGGTCCTTATACAGCAGATTTAACAATTACAGCATCTGATGGTCCTTATACAGCAAAAATTGTAAAAATTTTAAAGAAAGCTAAATATTCTTCTCCAAAAGTAAAAAAAAAAGTACACATTATACTATATTGCACATGGAATACAACAGGCAAAAAATGAAACACTGAGAGTGCTTCATTTTTCATTGAAAGGTAAAAGAAGTTTATCTCTGAATAGTGAGTAAACTGAGATATAATCTCTGCACTTCACAGCTGCTTACATGAACAATGTTGTTGTAAATTTTGGATACATTTTATTGCTTCAAATACCTTCCTGATACAATTGAACATGCTCCTCTATTTATAGATTACATTTTTATATTTACAATGAGGCAGCTATAGAAGAAAATTCATTGATACTTAATATTCTTACCTTTTCTAATAGAATAGAATAAAAGGATCTTCCATCCAAATGGATTCTCAAAGCATTTGCTACATTTTGGAAATGATTTAATTATTTGGATGTCTTTATGGCTAAATATTCATAGGCAATAATACAGATTAAATTAAACAAAACATTAAATAAAATGTTAGTTACATGAAATGGTATTGTTTGCCAGGATTTTTTCCTAAGACCATAAGACAGGTGACTAAAGGTGATAAATTTTAAAAATTACTGTAATAACTATGTATATATTTTACTATTATTTATAAAAACAGAACAAGGGCAGCCCCCGACATGGTGACTAAGGCAGCTGGATCCCATAAGGCTGTCCGGGCAGTTAGTCTTGACTCCACAGCTTAAAAAACATGCTGGCACACGTGCGTGCCCAAAATCTGGAGAGGAGAATGGATTGCGGTGTGGCCATACTCTGGGGGTGATTTTTCCCTTTCCCTCTCTGTCTGCCTCCCTCTCTCTCCCCCCCTCCTGTTGTCTCTCTCCAGCAAGTAAGTTACACACCAAATAACAAAAACAAAAAGCAAGCAAAAAACCCACAACTCTTGATAGTTTACCAAACCAGTGATAACGGTGCTCACTTCTAGGAAAACATATTTAAATTAAAAGGCTGGCCGAGATTCAGAAGAGGTAGGTAAAGGTGTGGGTGATATGAGTGTGACAGAAGTCACATGTCCGACACATAAAGGGCTAATGTGTGGCAAATGTTCCTTCATCACCTAGTCCGGAAATCAGATAATTCGGTATTAGTCTCTGTCCCACTAGGCTAGCATGTATTTCATGGGTCATTAACTCTTTATTCAGTTTCCAAAATGTTTAACTGTTACAATAACCCAGATTCCTATTACAAGTTGTTAGAATAATAAACAGATAACAAAGGGAAAACTTTTGAGACATTTTTAACAGAGGTGAAGATAGGTATATCATATCAATTCAGAGGGTTTGGGGTTAAAACAAGAGCCGATAAGCCAACAATAACCCAACCTGGTTTAAAGGAAAAAGGGAAAAGTCTAATTAAAATGGGCTTTGTACCATTTTTTTTGTAAGAGTTTTGCAGTAGGGGTGCATGCGCTTGCTGTAGAGAGACGGAAGGGGAAAGTGACCAATCGCGCCCCCTGGCGGGAGGTGGCACACTGCAATTCCTTCTCTATTCTCAGGATTTGGGGC
>NW_006159861.1:1094240-1094672 GCF_000334495.1 Tupaia belangeri chinensis | reverse complement strand
CCGGGCAGTACCTATTTTAATGCATCCCTGGCTGTCAAAGTGAGAATGCCTTTGTGGAACAGAAAATGAGAGGGGTGAGCAAGGCTCAAGGGGGCAGTAATGTCTCCGCTCTGAAAGCGGCTGGGCATGCATAGATCTGCTCTCGGGGAAACAAACCGAAAAGGGCTTTAAAGAGAGTGAGGATCCCGGGCAGGCTCACAGTCAAAGGCTGAAAAGAACCCACGCAAACCTCACGGGAGTCTAATACGGCCCTCACCGGAGATGCACAATCCCAAGAGCGCATTAAACGCCATGTGGACAGTAACTCCGGGAAAGATCTGGCCCTACTCATACCCTGAGGAGTCTGGGGGTGGGGATGGATCGGATGGATGTAACCACTAAGCAAGGTGGAGGGACAAATAGGAAGTGAAATAAAATAACAAGACCAACAAG
>NW_006159861.1:1088037-1093028 GCF_000334495.1 Tupaia belangeri chinensis | reverse complement strand
AGTTGACTTGTGTTAAACCTGCTTTTTTTTTTTTTTTTTTTTTTAAGAGATTTTTGTTATAGAGCGCATATGCTTGCCGGAGAGACAAGAGATAGAAAGAAAGAAATCTCCCCCCCGCGGGGGAGGTGGGGGTGGCCATGCTGCAACCCCCTTCCTTTAGTCTCCTCGGGACTGATTTCTCACAATACCTGCCTCTAACTCTCTCTCTCTCTTTCTCTCTCTCTGTCTCTCTCTGGCAAGTGCATGCACCCATGGCAAAACCTAACAAAAAATTAGTTGACGTATTTAAAGAAACTTCTCTAAAAACACATTATTATAAATATTAACAAGCTAATCTTCAATTTCAAATGGAAAGGCAGAGACAAAAATAGCCAATAATTCATAGAAGAATTAAAAAGAATAAGTGGAAGAAGAAAAAGCAGAAAAGAAATGAGCCCGGCATATTCAGGTATATATACCATTACAGGTATTCAAAATATATAATATTGCCACAAAAACATGGATGAATCAAGAGAAGGGACAGTCCAGAAATATGCCCATACTTGCAGAGATTTGATATGATAAATCAATATGGAGAAAGAATGCATGAGGTTTGAACATTTGCTATAAATATGGAAAAATTACAAGAGTTTACCACTACCTTCTATGAAATCCAAAAATAAATATTTATTGATTACATTTTACAATGTGAAAATCAGAACTTTATCACTTTCAAAGAAAACAGAAAACTATAAACATAAGAAATCATGTTTAAGTGAAAGGCAAAAATCATAATTTTAGAGAAAGTTATAATTGTATGACCGTGGACTATAAATAAACTTTTTAACGAAACTCAGAACGGAGAAACCATAAAGTATAGTGGTGATAAATTCTTCTACAAATTACCAAATGTATGTTCAACCTTTTTTTAGGTTTTTGCCATAGAGTACGTGCATTCACCCTGAGGATAGAAAAAGAAACTGAGAAATCATCTCCCAAGGGGATGGCCACACCCCAATCCCTTCTTCTCCCTTCTACTCTCGGAATTTTGGCCAGGTATGCTCATGCACTTGGCATGATTTTCGAGCTGAAAGCCCAGGACTTGAACCACGGTTTGCCATGTGGAAATCCAGCTACTTAACACCACACCACCTGCTGGCCCATAAACTATTTAAAACAACCTATAGACTAGAATGTATTCTCAAAGAATATATCTTAGAAAGCACTAGTGTTTAAGTATAATAAACAAAATCTTCTAAAAATAAAATTGAAAAATACAATTAATCCAAGAGAAAAACATAAATTATATAAACAACAAATTACTGAATGATCAATGAACATTTGTAATTAGGAAAATGATTAAAACATTTATTAGATACCATTAAAACATCCTCAATCACAATACTTGGAAAATCATAATGACAAATTAAAACGTGAGTAAATAAATAATATGTATGAAATAATACAATTGAATATCCTTTATATTTGATAATTTAATACTTTCCAGGAGTAAAAAACAATGAACTACAATCAGAAGTTCAAGAAAGAATACTGCTGTAGGAGAAGTCATTTTGCACATAAGAGACAAACTGATAAAACTCCAAATTATGCTTATTATGTATGGATTTATACAAGAGGAGAATATTTTTAAATGTATTATAATAATAAACTTTAAATCCAGGACTTTGTTTCTATCCAGGGACAGAGGAAGAGAAGAAAGAGTGAAATTAAGGGACTTACATAGAGGATATAAGTTGTATTTGTGATATTTTGTTTGGTTTAAAAAGTTTTAAATCAAATATGCAAAATAATTGCTTTGTCAAAATTGGCAAAGGATACAAAGATGCTGATTATCGCATCCTCTACAATTACTGTATGGTTGAAATATTTCATTATATGATGAGAGGATTTCAAAAAAACTTGTTGAAATGGAATTAAATATAAAAATAGGGCCAGCAGGTGGCAAGGAGGTAAAGGCACTAAATCCTACATGGCTTGAAAAACATCGGGGGCATCTGTGCGTGCAATCCCAAAATCCAGAGAAGAGAATGGGAAAGAAGGGAGTGTGGCATGGCCCTCCTCACTGGGTGGTAGTTTCTCACTTTACCTGTCTCTGTCTCTCTGTCTCCCTCACCTGCAAGTCCATTAGCCCTATGGCAAAATCTAAAAAATAAATAAGAATTAAAAATATAAACTTTATTTCTTAACATAAGCTACATCAACTATAAGACTTTTGAAAGCAATGATATGAGCCAGTTAGAGCATCCCTAAAGAACTGAAGGTCCTTGGAACTTAACCATGTCAAGGCAGTATTAAAAGAAAAATAGTTGCCCTTTGAAGATTTTCTTTTAAGATTAGGAAACAATGGGGAGTGAGAAAAAGCCAAATCAGGACTGTGAGGTGGAAACACCATGACTTCCCGTTAAAACTCTTGCAAAATTGCCCGTTTAACGAGAGGAATGATCAGGAACATTGAGGTGGTGGACAAGCACTCTGGTGAAGCCTTCCCGGGTGTTATTCTGCTAAAGCTTCAGCTAACTTTCTCGAACACTCTCATAATAAGCAGATGTTATTGTTCTTTGGCCTTCGAGAAAATTGACAAGCAGGATGCCTTGAGCATGCCAAAAAACTGTTGTTATGACAACCTTTGCTCTTGACCGGGCTGCATTTGCTTTGACTGGACCACTTCCACCGCTGGGTAGCTATGGCTTAGGGTGAGCTCCGTCTTCAGGATTGTTCTGGTAAACCACGTGGCATTCCCATTACAGATCTTGGAAGAAATGCTTCAAGGTCTTGATCCCACTGGTTTAGAATTTTTATTGGAAGCCTTGCTACTGTCTGCAGCTGATCTGGGTGTGACAGTGTCAGCATCTATTGAGCAGAAAGTTTACTTGATTCTCATTTTTTAATAAGAACTGTGTAATCTGAGATAACTGGGATATGGTGTTGGTCATCACTTCTGCTGTTAAAGAAGATGAAAGGTTTGCCTCGCAAATTGTTGTGGATGGTCTTTCTCTGTGGGTGGCATCTTCAACATCATCTTGTCCCTTCTTAAAATGCAGCCTCCATCTGTAAGCTGCTGATTTCTTTGGGCCACTGTACCCAAACTCTTTGTAAAACATTGATTTCACCATTCTTCTACCCAAGCTTCGCCATAAATTTGATGTCTGTTCTTGCCTCAATTTTAACAGAATTCATGGTTGCTCTGATAGGGGGCCTTTTTCAAACTGGTGTCTTCCTGAGTGCCTTCATCTGGATTCTGTTCAAGTAAGTAAGAGAGTATTTTGGTGCGAAAAATGTTTTTTTTAATACATGCATTTATTTTTCTTTTTTTCCTTTTTTAGGTTTTTACCACAGGGCATGTGCACTTGACAGAGAGAGAGACAGAGGCAGGGAAAATGTGAAATCACCCCCCTCCCCCATGCCACTGCCACCACCCACACACCCAGGGGGAATGGCCATACCTTTTGTTTTAATTTTTGCCAGAGGACATAAGTACTCACCAGAAAAAAACAATCAGAACTAGAGAGAGAAAGCAAGAAAGCGCCCCCTACAGGGTATGGTCATACTGCAGCCCCTTTGCCACTTCTCCTTCCTTTCAGGATTTGGGGCACACAAGCACATGCGTCCAACACGTTCTTCTTTAAGCTACTAGGTCCAGCAGGTGAACCGTGTAGTTGGCCATGTGAGATTGAACCGCCTTAACCGCCAGGTCACAGGGTGACCCTCATGCAGTGTTTTTCATATGTCATTGTCCATGAACTTTTTGTAGACCTCTTATATCAAAACCAAAACCAAAAGAAGAAAAAAAAAAGGAAAAGAAAAAAAAGAAAAGGAAAAATAAACTCGTAAAGAAACAAACAATAGAGGAGAAAAAACTAACAATTTAAATGAATGGCCCCAAATTAATAAACATTTCAATAGTAAGGTAAGCCTCAGGAAGAGTTTGATTTCTAGGTTTTAAATACATCAGATTCAGTTTTTTTGAAACTAGTACAGTCCTTCCTTCAGATGTTTTAATTTCACTCTTAGGCCGGTGTCTGTCTAGAACTCACAACCCGCACCACGGTATACAGATGGAGCTCAGGCACCTTATGAAAGACAAGCCTTCCGCATAAACTGCAGCATGACCCTCTCACACCTTATGGCCCAAATCAAGACTCTATACCTTAACAGATCACTGTGCTCAATGATCTGGTTTTCTTGTTTGTTTGTTTAGCAAGAGAGAAAGCAAAAGTAGGATATTTGTTATGCAATAGGTAGATAAAACTACAAATTGTGGAAGGGCTTTTCTATATTTCAATAGAATTTTGGTTCTTGGGTCAAAACAAAACCACATAATTGTTCACATTTGAGAACAAGGCCACCCCCGATGTTGGTGAGAATACTCTTAAATTTTCATAGCAACTTTAAAATCCTTTGTCTTATTATGAAGCTCTCAACCTAAAATCTACTTACAAAATACTACATTTTTTTTTTTTGAAGAGGTTTTTGCTATAGGGCGTGTGCGCTCGCCAGACAGACAGAGACAGAGAGACAGAAAGCGAGAAACTGACCATACCACAGTCCCCTCTCCTCCATTCTCCTCTCGGGATCTTGGGCAAGCACGCACACATGCCTGGCGTGAGTTTAAGCCACCAGGTCTGAGACCCCAACTGCAGTCAACTACATGGGAGTCCAGCGACATAGCCATTACGTTAACTGCTGGTCCCCAAAATACTACATTTTGACAAGAAAGATATTTTGTCAGGAAATAGGTAGTTTTTAAAGACAAATATTAGAAAATATTAATAGTATATTTAAGTCGCAAAGTTAAATTCTGCTAAATAGGGCTACTGTCAAGATAAAGCAATATTTGGGAACCAGCAGTTAGCGTAATGGCTATGTTGCTGGACTCCCATGTAGTTGACTGCAGTTAGAGTCCTGGACCCGTGGTTTAAACTCACGCCGGGCACATGTGTGTGCGTGCCCAAGATCCTGAGAGGAGAATGGAGGAGAAGGGATGTGGAGGA
>NW_006159861.1:1066056-1088013 GCF_000334495.1 Tupaia belangeri chinensis | reverse complement strand
TGATTTCTCGCTTTCTGTCTCTCTCTGTCTTTCTGGCTAGTACACGTGCCCCTTAGCATAAACCTCTCCAAAAAAAAAAAGTAAAAAAGAAAAAAAAGATAAAACAATATTAGAGACCCTATACCTTTCCTTTTTATGAAAAAGATACTGCTCAGTCAAATGCAGGTTAATATATGAAAATCAAAATCTTTTTTTAAGAAAAGTGATACCTAAAGTTAGTTATTAGAAAAAAGAAATACAAATGATATAAATTACATCTTAGGTTTCCACATCTGTTAAAAGGTTAGCTTTATAGAAAATGCAATATTTCACCATTAGAAGTTAACATTAAGATTCTGTAATAGAACATAGGAGATGTATTAATAAAATGTCAACAATATAGACCAGCAGATGACGTAGTGGTTTGAGCCCCAGACCTGGTGGCTTGAAACTCATGCTGGCCACATGTGCGTGCATGCCCAAGACCCTAGGAGAATGGAGGAGAAGGGATTGTGGCATGGCCATCTGCCCTGGGGGATGATCTCTCGCTTGTCCTCTCACTGTCTCTGTCTCTGTCTCTGTCACTCTCTGGCAAGCACACATGCCCTAAGGGAAAAACCTCTTTTAAAACTGTCAATAATATAATAAAATAACTTCATATGTCTTATAAAATAGCCATTACTAGGAGAAAGTTGATGATTAGCTAAGATACAGAGATACTCTCTCAGACTACACAATAAATTATGGTCCTCCTAAGACTGGGATCATGGGCAGAGTGGGCAGCAAAGGGAAAGGAAAGATAAATAACGTATAGAGAAGTTGTATTTCAGACTGTTTTGAAAGACACTGCTGCAAAGATTATGGTTCCATCACTTGCCAAAAGCCTGTCTTCTTAAAGTCACAATATAAAAGCGTTCTGATTTACTATGATTCATATACGTCACATAAATGTGGCAGATCAGTTGATGCATTATCTATCAAAGCAAAACAAAAACAAATCTCCTAGTCCCCAGTGCAGCACTTTAGAACATGGTTGCGTCAACCGTCAATTCAGTCAAGAGCTTCCACAGAGCATTCGTTGTGTGGAAGACTGCACAGACTCCTCTAAGAGTTATTCTACATTTCATTCTTGAGATAGAAAGTAATTTATCATACTAATAAGTAGAATATTTTCATCTAAAATTTGTACTTGAAAGAGAGTGCTTTGGAAGCAGCAGATAGACTTCAACCAAGTTAAGTTTGTTCCCGAAATTTATGGACGGGTACTATGGCATCTTCATCATTATGTGTAGCAGAACTATAACGCAGCGTAATGTCTTGGTTATACTAGTTTATCTTCTCAGACGTTTTGATGATGAGAGTGATAGATGTCTAAAATCCTACATAAAGATTCAAGCTGTTGGATCGCATAAGAAATGAAGACTATGACAGCAGTCCCAGGCTTTTTATGGTATACACATCAAATGAAGACATAAGTTACTCTTGCAGAGCTCAATTAGCTTAGGAAAAGATGCCATTCTAAAACTTTTATTTTTAATTTATACTTTTGAAGATGTGAGCTAAGCAATTCCAAGGTCTTTCATGGATTTTAATTTATAGGACTATTAATCTCCATGCATTTATTGTTTTAAAATTACTCTTACCCTGATATTTCAGAGAAATTCCTATAATTTTGAAAAGTGAATTAACTAACACTACTTAAACACCAAAGACACTTAGACAATGCATGCAGTTAAGAAACAACAAAAAATAATTACAGATGGTTTCCAATTTCATGACATTTCAGCTTAACGATGGTACAGAAGCAATATGTATTTAGAGGAAACCATTTGCCTTACAGCGCATGCACTGCCGAGAAGAGAGAAAGAGACAGAAACAGTGAGAGGGAAAGTGAGAAATCATCCTCCAGAGGAATGGCCACACCACAATCCCTTCTCCTCCATTCTCCTCCCGGGATCTTCGGCATGTACACACAGATGCCTGACATGATTTATCATATTAATAAGTAGAGTATTTTCATCTGAAATTTGTATTTTCAAGCCATGGGGTCCAGGACCCCATGCAGCCGGCCATGTGTGAGTCCAGCAATGTAACCACCACACCGCCTGTGGCCCCACTACTTCTGCTTTTGAGATTTGACCTTTTCCCTGGCTAGCGATATACTGCACACACTCTCTGGTTATACTGGGAATGGGCAGCAGATCATGGCTGGCCGTGGCTATGCAGTCATGATGAGCCACGATGCACTATGATGTCCTGTGCTACCCGGTGAGTGTGCTGAGCCGTGTGCACGTTTAAGGCAGGCTGGGCAAAGAGATGGTGCTCGGTAGGTTAGGTGTATTAAGTGCAGTTTTGACTTGTGATATTTTTAATTGATGATGGGTTTCACATCAGCACATATCTGCATTGTAAGTTAAAAACCATCTACATACAGGTAATTGAGAAAACAAAACGCGTGAGCAGGGGTTAGCAGGTGACATGGTTGTTAAGGCAATGGATTTCCACATGGCCGACTGCAATTTGAGTCCTAGACCTGGAGGCTTGGTTTCTTACTTTCTCTTTCTCTCTTTGTCTTGCTCTCTCTCTGGTGAGCACATGTGCTTTACAGCAAATTTTAAAAGTAATAATAAAAAAAATTAAATAAGTAATTCTTAAAAAAATGAATGAACATAAACTATTTGTACTTCAACCCACAAACCAGTTATTGCATTTATTAAATCATCTAAATAAAAATCCATTTATACTTCACTTTGAAATAGATAAATCATGCATAATGCATACAGCGTTCAAAGAACCCTGTGAAGTACACTGATTGTTACAAGTCAATTAGGGTCGACCCATTTATTAAAAATGTTCATGTAATTTTTTTTTGAGAGTTTTTTTTTTTCCGCTATAGGGCTCGTGCGCTTGCCAGACAGACAGAGAGAGACATAGAGACAGAAAGAGAGAAATCACCCCCCAGAGGGGGTGGTCACGCCGCAATCCCTTCTCCTCCATTCTCCTCTCAGGATCTTGGGCACTCACGCACATGCGCCCGGCGTGAGTTTTAAGCCACCGGGTCCAGGACACAAACCGCGTTTACTACGTGGGAGTCCAGCGACATAGCCATTACGCTAACTGCTGGTTCCCATTCATGTAATTTTTAACTTAAGATTGTGATGGCCAACAGGTGGCATAGTGGTTAAGATGCTGGACTTCCAGATGGCTGATTACCATTCAAGTCCCAGACCCCATGGCTTAAATCTCACACTGTGTGTATGTGTGTGCGTGCCCAAAACCTCAAGAGGAGAACAGAAGAGAAGAGACTGTGGCATGGCCATTGCCCATGGCAGTCAATTTCTGTCTCTCTAGCGAGCACATGTAGCAAAAATCTCTCTTAATAAACAAACAAACAAATAAACAAAAAAGAAACCATACGACTGTTACAGGTGAAGGAAGAAAAAATATATGGGTTAAACATATATTCTCTTAGAATCTTTGCGAATCAGAACTTACTATAAAAAGAACATATGAAATACTATTATTGAATTGCTCTTGGAGTGGACTGACATACCATTAGATTAATTCTAAAGTATACAAAAAGCGGGGTGTGGTGGCACCTGCCCCAGGTAAGGTATACAAAATGTAATGTGAAGATGAGGCATGCTCTCTTTTTTTTGTGAGGTTTTTGCTATAGGGCACATGCACTCGCCAGACAGACAGAGAGAGACAGAGAGACAGAAAGCGAGAAATCACCCCCAGGGGGGCGAGGCATGCTCGCTTTACAGTGCGCTACTATGAACCAGATCGTGACGAGTAACTGTGAGGAACTACCTGTATGTTCGTTTCATTCCTGGTAATACTGCTACTGCTACTAGCTTCCCTGAATGTTCATCATGATGCTGGCAACTGCCTTCATAACCGAGGTCTCACTTTACTGTCACCACAACCAGTTTACAATTTTCTTCTCCATTGTACAACTATAGAAAATGAGAAGTCAGAGTTCACATATCTAGAAGCAGTGATATAGTGATATGAACCCCAGATGTGTCTAAAGTCTCTCTCTCTTTTTTTTTTAAGTTTTGCTATAGGGTACATGTGCTTGCTGAAAAGAGAGAGAGAAAAAAAATAAACAAGAGAGAGAGAAAGAATGAATGAGAAATCACTCTTCAGGGAGGATGGCCATGTCACAATCCCTTCTCCATCATTCTCCTCTTGGGATTTGGGACATGCACACGCATACACACACACCTGGTGTGTTTCAGCAGTGGCTCGCCCAGAAGTCTCTTAATAACCTAGTTCATGTGTCAGGTTAGGTGCCAAGAATTCTAAATGTTTGCTGCACCTCCGAAATCTCAAGCTTTCTAAGCAAAGTAAAAGTCTTTCATCTATTTTCACATTGAATCAGTATTTATAACGCAAGCACACAATGCTATCAATCACAGCATAAGTAGTATAAAATGCTTATAAATATGTATAAAATATTTAAATATTTATAAAATTCCTACTGACGAAATTCCTGTGGGGAACCAAAGGCAATGAAACATATCTCGCTCCAGTTGCTGCTCACTGTTAGCGAGGTAAGTCCACTGACTTGGGCCACAAGTCCAGATGGGTGCAGCGAGACAGGCCCGTGCCTGTGACAGGCAATTCAGAGGGACATGAGTGAGACGGGGAGGAGGTGAGGACTACACTGAGCCTGCAGGATGAAGTTGGCTGCAGTGGGTAAGACAATGGAGTATTTACTATTTTTTTTTCCACAAAATTCGATATGTTTTATTACTATCTTTTTCTTTCTGGGCAAATATTTTCTTCTTTTTTAATTTATTCATTCTCTACATTAATTCACTATACACCATCACAACACACAAATGAATTTTCCATCCAAAATACACTGTGCATTGGCTCAATCAAGTACATCAACATACATGTTCTCAGCAAATATTTTCCAGTTCTTATGTCCTGCATACCTTGCCTTTTGTTTTGCCATCCTTGATTCCCCATCCTCCACCCTCTGCCATGTCCCATCCTCCTCCCACATTGTCCCTGGCATCCACGGTTGCCCTCCATGCCTTCCCCCCCTCATTCAATTGTTCTGCCAATGAGCTTAATTAGTCTAAATATATCCAATAGCTAGCACAGCTGACACATACCTATACATGAACCCAAGTCTGACTTTAGGCATAAACCCCAGTGAGTAGAATGAACATACTATAAAGTAGTACCCAGCTGGGCCCATACAGCTCGCTGCAGTCGTCAAATATGCATTTTTTTAAAAAAAATGATACGAACAGTTTTACCATATTTTTTTTCTCCTGCAACTTTTTTTTTTTATATATTACCTAACATTCATTCCCTGAGCATCATCACAACGTACTAAATGTGGTTTCCCATCTAGGATAAACTGCATTGTGGCTTAATCAAGCATGTTATCATCAATAATATTCCATTTCTACTTTCATACATATGTATACGTATATATATGTTTTTTATCCTATGTTTGACCCTCTGCCCTTTCCCACTCTCCCATTACACTATCTCTTCTATATACAGTTGTCTTCCAGAAGAGTTATTGAAAATGTGCTACATGCAAGTAAAGGGAGAGGGGCCACGAGTTTCAGACAATGGAGTATTTACTATTGCCACTTACCTTTTGTTTATAGTTTGTTGAGAAAGAAACATATTCTTAGCTAGGATTTTTAAAATCCTGTTTCACTTATGGAAAAATAAACAAATAAAAAAACAAAAAAACCCCACTAACTAAAGAGCCCAATAAATACACCAAACAAATGGAGTAAGGAAGTGGAGGAGGAGGAAGGTAAGATTACTTTCATCACACACATAAGGAAAAACTTCCTTGTTTCTAAGCGACCTTTTTGGCAAACGAATTCAGAATCCAATTTCTCTGGCTTATAGCCATTAAGCAGTCGGTCTAAGGATCACTTGCCTAAACCCACAGACCACACCTGCGAGTGATGGCAATGAAGTTTGCTCTGGGTTGGACATTTCTATACCCTGAGAATTTGCGCGTGCTGTCTTAGGACCTGGGATCTCTCAGATATTCTAGAATGTTGGAACTACGAGAGGATGCTTTGATTACAGAGGATGACAGCTGCAAAGGTGTAAAAGTTAATGCCAAGCAGGAACACTCAGATATCAGGCATATGCTCCCGTTTAAGTGGAAGACACAAAAAGAAGACATATTTCAGAGAGTGCCTTTAATTGAGACAGTAAAAAGCCTTGAAAATCAGGCTGCTGAGTTAACTTTTATTCTTTATTAAAATAGAAAGCATACTCACTGAATCTTATCATAACCCCATAAAGTGGAGTTGGTTATTATCTCTGTTTTATTGACAATGAAGTTGAAGCACGGGAAGTTAAGTAACTTAAATTACATTGTTAGGAAATAGTAGACCAAGGATCTCATCCAAGAGGGTTACTGGAAGTTTACTTAAGATGTCTTCTAACTTGATTGTTGACCATGAGAGCTGAAGTTGGTTTTGCTTTGTTTCACTTTATTGTTGCTGTTGTTGTTTTGTTTTGTTTTGTTTTGTTTTGTTTTTGCCAGAGGGCATGTACGTTCACCAAAGAAACAGAAAGAAGAAAAAGGAGAAAGCAATATCCAATAGGCGATGCAATCTCTTCTCTACTTCACCTCTTTGGGATTCAGGGCAGGCACGCACCAATACCTGGCATGTTTCTCAAGCTGTTGAACTAGGGCCTGGGCAGAGACTTGAACTGTATGGTTGGCCATTGTGAGTTCTGACTGCCTCAACCACCAGGCCATGGAACCAACTCTAGAGCTGAAGTTGTTAACAGAATATAAATATCATGAGAAAAAAACAACAACAAAAAATTAAACTGGAATATGAAGGGGAGATGTCAAAGGTGACAGAGTGAGAAGAATGTTTTTTTGAATTTTTAACCAAATAGCAAACCCATATCTTTCATTCTTCAAATCATCAAAATTTTCTTACATTATTATATAGTGGTGTGTGCTACTATTCTGTTGACTTAAAGTTGAAATAGTAAAAACTTATACCGACTGCAATAAGAAAATATAGAGTTGGAACTGACACATCTGTCTTGTTCTTATTTAGCATTTAAAATGCATTGATTTTTATACCAGTTTAATAATCATGCCTTCCTTTCCCATGGAGAAAGGTAAATACTTAGTTGTTTTCACACAGCACTTAAAAAAAAGATTTTAAGTGACATAATAATTGAACCTACCTACTTATGGACTAGAGTATCTTTTTTTGTTTTGTTTTGTACTGCTTTTAATTTTTGTTATAGGCCATGAATATTCACCCGATGGAGAGAGATAAAGAAAGTGAGAAGTCACCCCTGAGGGAGGATGGCCACACCACAGTCCCTTCTCCTTCAGTCTCCTGTCAGGATTTTGGGCACACATGCACACATTCACACATTCCTGATGTGACTTTGAAGCCACCAGGTCTGGGACTTGAACCAAGCAGCACTAACCTTGACACCACCTGCTGGCCCTACAATGTCATTTTTTGCTATAGGAATCCAATGTTTAATGATCAAATCAGAGTAATAAGCATATCCAGCAACTCAAATCTTTATCGTTACTGTGTTGGGACCACCCAAAATCCTCTCTTTTAGCTGTTTTGAAATATGCAATAAATTACTGTTAACTATTGTCACCCTATTGCACCCACAGAACACGAAAACTTCGAGAAACTGATGACAACAGCAGGACAACCTGCTAAGGTTGGAAGGCCAGGGGCTTAGGTCTAAGTGAGCTCAGTTCTTCTCCACTGAGACCAGGAGGGAAATGACCGAGTGTCTATGGATCTTGGTTTTTCTATTGCACTCTTATCTCAAGGGACTACTGGGAAGGATAAACATCATAACATAATCAAAGTGGCTTTAAGAAGACTTCCTTTACAAGTGGCTCTTAATAAATGCAGAAGACTACTGTGTCAGAAGAAAGAAATTCGATTTTAAACATGAGATTTGAAATCGGAATTATTATTCCTAGTTGTACAAATCAGTAAATATTTGATCATGGACTATTTGCAATCCATCCGAAAACATGTTAGTCCATTATAAAATAGAGATACTCTAGTCTACGCCTATCTTTATTTATTCTTAAACAATTATTTAGTTATTTCTTTATTTCTTTGTCATGATTTTCAGGCTACTGGGACTTGAACTGTAGTCAGCCATGTAGGAGTCCAGCTCCTCAACCACCACTCTGCCTGCTGGCCTCTCTGTGCCTATCTTAAAACCAACCAACCAACCAACAAAAAACTGCTTGGTTATCAAATTAGATACTGTATGTAAAATTGAAAAGCAACATCAATATCATGATTTTCAAATAGCATTCATAAAATACTTCTTAAAATTCAGAAATAATGGTGAGAAAAAATTAGCAATTTATTTTTAAAGGTTTTTGCAATAGGGCACGTACGCTCGCCAGACAGAGAGAGACAGAGAGACAGAAAGCGAGAAATCACCCCCCAGGGGTGATGGCCACACCGCAATCTCTTCTCCTCCATTCTCCTCTCAAGATCTTGGGCACACACGCACACGTGCCTGGCGTGAGTTTTAAGCCACCAGGTCCGGGACGCTAACCACGGTTGACTACATAGATGGTCCAGTGACATAGCCATTACGTTAACTGCTGGTCCCAGCCATTAATTTTTCAGTCTGTTAATCAATTGTGATATCATTTCACTCTCATAGATGAATTAATTACTCTGCCCCTAACTAGAATAAACAACCATTACACAATCCCTAAGATTCTTTTCCGTTTCTAAGTCTTATCATTTTTGACATCCCCTCATGAAAACTACGTACCCAGACTCTAGATCAGAACTCAGGAAAATGAATGCATTATGTCTATCCAGGTATCTCTCTTTAATAACAAACTTCCCTTTAAGTCCTAGAAGCTACTTATTTTGAGAGTCTCAATTCTCATCAGTTCTCTCTTTGGCCTGTAACTTATAACTAGTCCCAGTCTTTATTCTTTTTAAGTGGTTCTCCCTTTGCCTGGAAGACCTCCTTGCCTTTTACCTTTTATTATAATGGAAGGTCCCATTCTATAGAGAAATGACTGCACGTCTCTTTCTTGTATTATTGGACAGAGGGAGCTTGTTCATCTTGTACTACCATGATGATTAGTAAGCATTGGATTAAACAACAACAACCCCAAATCAAGACTATCTTCAAAAGTTTTTACAAATCCTTAGAATATCTGGAATAGCCTGGGCCCACAGTCTGGGATTCTGGCTGCTGTTCCAGTGGTCTGAGAACTCTCTGTGATGCTGGGCAACTCCTAGATCGCCTACAGTCTGGGTACAGTCTCAGCACTTAAGAGGTAATTTCCACCCCAACAACACACAATATCGCTCTAGAGCATCAAGCACCCTGCAGAGATGTTTGGGTCAGGCAACTAAGCGTAGCCACGGCAGTTGGACATGTCCAAATCTCATGAGGTTTCCTAGGAGTTGTAATGCCACTCTTGACACAGTTGTTTCGGGGTAGAACTGTTTTATTTTTAGGTCTGCTTCCATTTACGTTACACAAAGCAAATTGCCAGGTTCTCAATACAAGTAGTCACCAATATAAGAAAGACAAAATAAAATCTCCCCTTCTGAGTTGGCTTCACTCCAGTCACGTTTAACAAAATACCTCCAGCAGACAAACGTGACTCATCGCTTCCTACTTGGTTTGCCAGTTCCAGGAATTTTTAGAATCCTCAGATGGAATGGCAGATTGTATTTTCTAAGCATGGTGACCTTATACACACACACACACACACAACCACAAATCCTTTCTTGTTTACTCGTCTTAAAATATGACCTCGGAAATTCCCCTGTGAAAAGAGGTCTATGTTCCTTTCTCCTGAAATCTGGATGTATCTTTGTAATTGCTTCTGCCAATAAAACACAGAGAGAATGATGCTTGCATGACTTCTACGGTTAGGATAGAAAAGGCAAAAGGACTTCAGCTTGGTACTTGCTCTAACTTAACACCTGCTCTTAGAGTCCAGCTGCCATGTTGTAAGGAAGCCCAGATTACATGAAGATGCCCCATGCGGACATTCTAACAATAGCCACAGCAGATCCCCACCATCAGGTATGAAGGAGTGAGACTACAGATCATTTCAACCCCTGACATTTGAGACTTCCAGCCGAGATCCACAGAAACCATGAGACACAATAGCAATGATTGCTGTTTTAAAATCAACAAGCTTTAGTACAATATTATATGAGAATACATAACCAATATAGATCTGGCAGACTGCCTAGTCTTTGAAATCAATTTACAACTAGACTTAAGATGACCTGAAAACCTCCCATGCCCTCAGAACAATTTTTTATCGACAAGCCGTTTGAAAATAACTACTCTGGACTCCACGTTCCCTCCCCACAGCAAAACTTACCATTATGGAAGAAATGAGAAAAATATTCAGAAAATACAGGTTGACTATCCCTTATCGGAAATGCTTGGGATCAGAAGTGTTTCGTATTTCAGGTATTTTTTGGATTTTGAAATATTTGTATATGTATAATAAGATCATGAGAGGATGGGACTCAAGATTAAACACAAAATGTATTTAGATTTCATATAAATTTTAATACAAAGCCTAAAAGGAATTCGCTACCATGTTTTCGTTCTGCGGGGTTTGGACTGAGACTTCCCACGAGGTCAGGTGTCGAATTTGCACTTGTGGCATCACAGTGGCCCTCAGGAGACCAGGTTTTGAAGCGTTTCTGATGTTCAGATTCAGTCTATTCTACCTGCAGCATATAACTAACTATGGTTGATAAAAGTCTCCAGACTTTTTAAAAGTTTATTTATTTATTAATTATGGCATACAGAGACAGAGAAGTAAAACAGAGCCAGGTACCCATGTTCAGGTTGGCCCAGGTTCCAAACCCAGGCCCTCCCACCCACATGGCTCTAGCATCACACCATAGCACCCTCCACCTGTAGCATCGTGCCTGGGCCCAGAGGGTTTAGAAGCTCTTTACAATATTTCCTCTCTCTGTTTTCACCTATATTATCCAACAGGGTTTAAAGAGCATGATTTGTTGTTGTTATTGTTGTTACTTTGTTTTGCTTTCATTTTCAATTTCATTTCATTTTTTTCTTCTTCTTTTTTATTTATTTTTTTTTAATTTGCCAGAGGGCACATCCACTCACCAGAGAGGAAGAGAGAGAGAAGAAAGTATCCTCTTGGAGAATGGCCACTCTGAAAGCCTCTCTCCTCCATTTCTCCCTCCTTTTGGGATTCTGGACACACACACATGCATCCGGCATGTTTTTCAAGTCGTCAGGTCTGGGACTCAAACTGCACAGGCAGTCCTGAGGGATCCGGCTCTCTTAACCACTAGGTCACAGGCTAGCCCACTTTATTTCCTTTTCAAAAATAAAATACAGATCATTTTTGGTAAAATAAATGCAGAGTAAGTAAACATTAGGGCCTAGCCTTCCTATTGCTCATGAAGAAGACTGTGCCCACTTATTTGAGCTCACTTCTCTATGTAAATCCTTAGCTCCATTCAAACTATTTCACTAGCGGAAATACTCCTTTGAAACAGTTTTGGTCACTCAGTTTTCTCTTATAAAATTCTATCCTAGGACCAGCTGGTACCACATTACCATGGAAGTTGAGGTGGCTGGATCTCATATGGCCAACTGCACACTTTAACTCCCAGACCTTGTGACTTGAAAAGCATGCTAGTGTGGACAGAAGTCTGATTGTTTTTCCCTATTTTTCCAAAGTCCTTTCCAGAGGGCCTAGGAGGAGTCATGCCCACAAACACTAACAGACCATTTTGTTCCCATTTAACAGGATTCTTCCTAAATCCTGTCCCTGGCATAGTATCTTTGAGATGTATATTCAACTCTTCCCAAGGCACAGAACTTCCAGTACATTGAGATGTAGATTAAGCATTTCTTTGTGAATCTCTTCCCAGGACACAGATCTTCCCTTCCAATCAACAACCTAGGAATTGTGGAACCCGCCTATAACCTATAAGACCCCATTTCCACATGTTCCACATCTTTGGACCAGACCAATGGAAATCTCTTCACTAATTTTGTCTGTAACTTTCAAAATCAAATAAAAGGAACCCCCATCCATAATCACCCCAAGAAAGGCATGTATGCCTCTTCTCTGGGCTTAGGTCACTCATATTCTGCTTGGAAATAAACCACATTAATTATTAATTTTTGCAGTTGGTTATTTTTCTGTCAACACTAGGCATGCGTGCATTTGTGCTCCAGATCCTGAGAGGAGAATGGAGATGGGACTGCAGTGTGGCCATGACCTCTGAAGAGTGCTTTCTCATTTTTTTTTTTTTCTCTCTCTCCCTGGCAAGTGCACATGCCCTATAGCAGAATTAAAAAAAAAAAAAAAAAAAAAAGTAACAACAGAAACAGAAAGGCAAGCATTGTAATTTTTTTTCAAGTGCATCCCACCAGCCTTTAGCCTATGGCTCATCTTAAGCTTCTCGCTGTGCAGTCACCCACCGATAAGCACATCCACAGACACATCACAAAGCCTTCCTGGAACACACTGGTTGGAAGATCTCCACTCCCACCCACTAGACAACATAGTCTTGAGGCAGCAATGTCGATTTCCTCTCTGGATCATTATGTGCTTTTAATTTACCTTTTTGGTTTTTACAGCTATGAAATGAATATAATCATTGCATCAACTCCTGAGATTTCTATGAGGATCAAATGAAACTATAAGCACTTAGTAAGTTGAGGAATACTTAACATTATTGTTATAGTTACATCTTCTCTTTACAATTGTATTCGGTCTCTTTCTGAGCAAGATCTTCACCTTGCCCCACCATTCTGTCCAGCCTACCACTTAATCCTCCTTGTATGTGATTATCTGTAGTTAGAAAAGGTCAGGACCTTAAACCTGCACATTATTTATTTGGAGGATAAAAGAGGGAGGTACTCAATTCAAACAATGTCTAGAATTTAAAATTCAGGCAGAAAATCATTCTCTTCCAATATTCCATGTAGAATGGCTTAATTCTGACAAGGGGCATACAATTTCAAAAAGTGAAGTTATAAATATATACTTAGAACAAGAAATACAACTTTATAAACTAGGACTGCATCAGCTGAGATACTTCAGTGAACAATCCTTTCCAAAGAAAGCTGCAGACCTTTCCCTCAGTCCAAGAGGGTCAAAAGAAAAACAAAATATGCTTTTGGCAATCTCTCTGGTCTCTAAAGGACAGAGATCAATAGATGATTTTGACAACCAGGTCAGGCTTGGAATTATATTTGAGTAGTATGGTGATGGAAGCCCGAACAATGTGAAAGTTATTAGAAATGACATAAAATGAAAAAGTTGTGCTACTCTGTGAAAAAGTAAATCTCTACTTAAATACTTCCAAACTGTAACTTTATAAGACTTATTTGGAAAAGATAAAGATAAGAATTTTTTTAAAAGAAGAAGCCTGAACTGGGATATAGAAAAGAACCTCAGCAATCATTTCTATGAAAGAGTCATAGGGAAAATAATATTGAGGTGTTTATCTTAAAACCAATGACATGGGAAAAGCAGGTAGTGTAGTGGTGAAGGTGCTGGATTCCCACTTGGCCAAACTCAGTTGGAGTCCCAGATCTGGCAGCTTGAAAATCATTCTGGGTGCCTGTGCGTGCATGCCCAAACCCAGAGAGGAGAACAGAGGAGAAGGGATTGTGGTGTGGTCACCCGTCTGGGGGCCATTTCTCACTTTCCTATAGTTACTCAGAAAAATTATTTAATTATGTATTTAATTTTATTTGTTATTATTTAATTTGCTATAAAGCACGTGCACTCACCAGAGAGAGAGAGAGAGAGAAAGACAGAGAGACAGAGTGAAAGAAAGAGAAAGTGAGAAAGCAAGCCTCCAGGTCTTGGACTTGAACCATGGTTGGCCATGTGGGGGTCCAGCGTCTCGACCACCATGCCATCTGCTGGCATCTACTCAGAAAATTCTTAAGGTATAAATATTTAATGAGGAAAAAAGGTAGAAAATGTGGAAGGCAGCAGGTGGGTGGTAGTTAAGGCACTGGACTCACACATGGCTCACCTTAGTTCGAGTCCCAAACCTAGTGGCTTGAAATTCCCACTGGGCACATGTGCATGCATGCCCAAAAGTCTCAACAGGAGAATGGAGAAGGGCTTGCAGAGTGGTAATCTCCCCACCCCAGGGATGATTTCGGACTTTCTCTCCTACTGTCTGTCTCTCTTTGTCTCTCTCCAGTAAGCACACATGCCCTATGGCAAAAACCTCAAGAAAATTAAAATTAAAATTAAAAGATGCCTCTTCTGCTCAAAAGAGTCCATGGATTCATTGTACAAGTTGTAAGAAAACGAAAGCAAAGCTAGGAGGGGTGTGTGTGTGTGTATTTCAGGATAACAGGACTACATTCAACAACAATTTATGCACATAATAGTAACTGGGGAAATGTGTAAGGGGACCCTTGGATTTTAGGTTATAGCTGACTTTTCTCATTCACATTTTCTGCCATTTTTCAAAATATTTTATAATGGAAGGTATAGTTTTTAATCACTAAGATTTTAAAATGAATTATCTTGGGGCTGGCAGGTGGCATGGTGGTTAAGGTTCTGGACTCCCACATGGCCAATTTCTGTTTGAATCCTGGACCTGGTAGCTTGCTTTTTCACTTTCCCTCTCTCTCTGGTCAAATTAAAAAATAATAATAATAAATTAGATGAAATAATCCTTAAAAAAAATAATTCTCTCTTCTTATTCTTTCTTCCACCATTCTCTTCATTCTACTTATTTTCCTCATTCATAAATTAGCATATCAGTTTAGAGTCTGATATCTGAATTTTAAAGAAACCCCGCTTAGATTACACATCAATCACTTTCCAACAGTTAAGGTTGAAATTAGTAACCTCTTAGGTTTCCAAGTCAATAAAATTATTCTAATCACAGAAAGTCCATCTCTGATTGCTGGGAAAGTTAAATGGGATAATATAATAAAGCTCCCCGCCTCAGGCCTGCCACGCAGTCATCGCTCAGTAGAGGAGACCTGCTACTCTGACTCTCACCTCTCTCAACCTGCGGTGTCCTCCTGCCAGAAAAGTCCAGTGTGGTTAACAGAGGCAGGAGGCACATCAGACATCACCGAACCAAACCAAGCACTGTGTGCCCTTTCCAGGTGCAGTGACTTGTGTAAAAAGATTCGTGCAAGTTCCAGGAAAGAGCACTCGTGAAATGGTGTCCCCTGGAAAGGATCAGGATGGCGTCTGTGTTAGGAAACCCGGCCAACTCAAAGCTACCTTGAAGAGGACAATGGCATTCTTGCTTTTCTCCTATGTGTTTTCCTCCAAGCTGAATGACTGTGCCCATCGACCTGCGCTCTGTGGGATGATGGTGAGCCACGGTCACCCTCTACACCTCAACAGCACAGGCCCTAGTTTCTGCGCTTTCAGAGTTCACGGCATTTGCTGACAAAAGACATTTGCTGTGTGGCTTCTCAGTATGAACACAGCCAGGCTTCATGCGAGGACATTTGTGATGGCAGGGCAGAATCTTCCTGCTTGGATTTCTTTTTGAAATTTCAAAGGTGGATGTCTGGAACACGTATTGCTTTTGTCTGTAGATCGCTATATATAGTTAGATGGGAATCATATTAGGGTGAACACACAGGAATATGCAGTTATTTACCAAGTCTGAGCCATTCCCTAGAATACATCCTTGTTTTGTTCTGTTTTGTTTTAGAATCTTTCAAGCATAGGAAAACTGAATCTTTCAAAAATGGTGTTTATATTAGTCAGAGTTCTTCAAAGAAACAAGCAGTTATTTATATAATTTATCTGGTGAACCCTGACTAATATACACTACTTTATATATCCATAGCAGAATTATAGATACGGCTACATTAACTCTATAGATCTATAGATATAGAATATTCATAGGTAATATATAGATAGATTATGGATAATCTATAGGTTATGTAATCCAATTATCTAGAGATATTAAATTAATCTATAACTAACTCTATCGATACAGATGATATACATCCAGATGAATATTTATATTAATATGGATGCAGGTATAGATATGAATATATCCTATATCTTATTACACATAGAATACAGTACATATTATATTGGGTTGTCGGAAAAGTCATGATGCAATTTTTTATGCAAAACCTTTTGACTTTTTCAACAACCTAGTGTCATAAGAAATTTCCTGGCTCACTTGAGGAATTTACTATAATTTATTATAAGGAGTTGGTTCATATAATTATGGAGGTTGAGAAATCCCAAGAGCCACAGTTGACAAATTCAAGACTCAGGACGGCTAATGAGGTGGTTCCAGTGGGAGTCCAGAGGGCCGAGAAGCAGAGCTGACGATGTAAGCTCTAGTCTGAAAGCAAGCAGCTTCAAGCCCAAGCAAAGGTGATATTTCAGTTTGAGTGTGAAGGTGGAAAAAGACCAATATCCCAGCTCAAGCAATCAGGCTGACGTCCCCTCTCACCCAGGGTCAATCTTTTTTATTCTATTTGAGATCTCGGCTGGTTGGATGAGCACTGCCTACATTAGAGAAGACAGTCTGCTTTCTTCAGGGTGACAATTCATTTACCAACCCCATCCCAAAACACCCTGACAGGCACACTCCTAAAAATGTTTGACCAAATATCTAGGCACCCCGTAGCCCAGTCAAATGAACACATAAAATTAACCAACACAGTGCTACCTAGGTGCTCATAAAGTAAGTGCAAACTAGAGAGTGAATTTTCCTTGATATATGCCTACGCTGGATGAAGAGCAAACTACCCTGCCATGTAACTAACACAGAAAAGGCGCACAGTTTGTAGATGGACACGAGCATTCTCATTCTTCTTTTAGACATTTTGCCCATCATTTATGGCTTGGCTAGAATGGAGCTTAAAGCTATGAATCACCGTTTCTGTTTCTTTCCTTGTAGAATATGTAAATCAGGTGTGGGAGGGGAAAAAAGGACTTATTAGGTAAAATATCATCTAGTGATCTTCCCTGCTTGATGTGAAGAATTACACAGGTCAAATGACCATCGTGTAGTGTAAGACCGGGGAAATCTCTCTTCTAACAGTTTCTTTTAAGGAGTATTGTGTAGGTGGGACCCAGGAAACCTTCCAGTGCACAATAAAAACCCACATATCGAAGATCTCAGAAAAAAAATCAAAACCTACCCATTTATTCTAATTTCAATGAGTCATTGTTTGGGGAAGCAATGATACATTTGAAAGTAGGTTTCTGGTCAGGAACGAAGTGACATGAGCATTGTCCAATTCCTTTTATGGAAATAAAATGGAAAGGGGTTATAGGTGGATTCTGCCCCGTAGCCTAGTGGTTAAGCGATTGCCCTCAAATTGGTAAAAACCTCAGGGCCCTCCATTTACCTCTGTGCAGAGAGATTCCGCATGGCCCACTGTGGTAGGAATCCCAGCTATATGGCTCGAAAAACATGCTCGGTGCATGTGCATGTGTGCCCCAAATCCCAAAAGGCTGCAGAAATGGAGGAGAAGAAATTGCAGGTTGACCCATCAGAGGATGCTTTCTCCCTATCTTTTTCTCTGTCTCTGGTGAGTGCCCATGCACTCTTGCAATTAAAAAAAAAAAAGAAAGGAAAAAAAATAGAGCAACGTAAAGGTTAAATGAACACAGGTTGCAACCTTCACTGTAGAAATGATCTCAGAGCTACACAGTGTTTTTAGAATTTAAAAAGCGCGCTTATGGGGCCAACAGGTGCTGTGGTGGTGAAGACACTGGACTCCCAGAGGGCCAACCATGGTTTGAGTCCAGGACCTGGCAGCTTCAAAATTGTGCTGGGCAAGTGTGCTTGTGTGTCCAAAATCTCAAGAGGAGAATGGAGAAGAACAGAAGAGACGGTGGTGTGGCCTCCCCCCTCAGGATGATTTCTCACTTTCCCTCTCTCTATCACTCTCTGTTCCTCTCCGGTGAATGCACATGCCCTATGACAAAAACCAAAACCAAACCAACCAAATGTGCATATGTTACTTCTGGTTGTTTCTCCAAATAAGGCACAAGTGGGGGCCAGCTAATAGAGCGGTGGTTAAGGGGGATAGATTCTAGAGAGCAGACTGTATGGTTCGAGTCCTGGATCCACGGCTTGAAAAAGATGCAAGGTGTGGTTGCACACATTCCCAAAATCCCGAATGCAGGAATGGAGAAGGGACTGCAGTGTGGCCATCCCCCCCACCCCCCGACAAGTGCTTTCTCACTGCTCTCTCCCCAGCCCCCTCTCTGGCGAGTGCATGTGGTCTCTAGCAAATTTAGGGGGAAAAAGTATAAGCAGGTAAATTGCTACTGTCCTCACTTCACTGTGAAAGGAAGCCGTGGACAGACAGAGAAGAGACGTGGCATTCAAAGTCCACACGTTCTGGATGCGGTTCTGGTTCTGCGTGGGTTAGCTGTGGGACACTGAACAAGTTACTGAATCTCATGAAGCCTCTATTCCTCGTCAACGGCAACAATAATAATTCCTACTTCCATTTATAGACGCGTACCCTGAGACAGTGGGTATAAAATAACCAGCGCGGCTCCTCTCTCGTCGCAGTCGTGCTCGGAGAAGGTCGACATGGTTTCCACTGTCACCTCTATCGCTCTTACCCAGTCAGTAGCAGAGCCAGGTCTGGAACTCAGGTGTCCTACCTGCCGGCTTCCTGCTCTCCTGGCTCACCGCGCTCCTCCTAAACGTGTGTTACATTCAGCTAAGAAAAGGTTGACGGATAGCTGCAAAGAAATTAGCAGCTCCAATGCCAACGACTTCGGAGTCCAGATAGGAAATCTAGTAAAACAGCAGATAATGGTCTCAATGATGACCAGCCGAGAAGTTTAAGCCCAAAGGCTTTCCAGTTCAATTGTTTTCTCCTAGATTGGAAATTAGAATGTACCCCTCTGGCCATTTTGACATAAGAGTTCCAAAAAAAATTTTTTTTGAAACAAATCCTTGAATTCCAAAGTGATGAATCTTTCTGGATATTAAATAGGGAGGCTGACAAACATCCAATGGCCAGAAATGATTCTCGTCAGTGCTCTTTAGTTCATAGACTTAAAAAGTCACACCCGTTAGCTTTAGCGATTGCCCTCCAATTGGTAAAAACCTCAGGGCCCTCCATTTACCTCTGTGCGAGAGATCAGCCAAGAATGAAAGCAGTAGTGTTCTGTTCTGCCACGCTGGGGAGGATGCAATGGATGCTGTCCACACTCGCTTCCTCTACCTAATCTTAGTACATTTAGTCTTGAGGTTGTTCCTATCAGGGCTTTTTTGTCCCCCCTGACTCCAACAAAACACATCATAGAAGTTACTGATTTCAAGTTCTTTTTTTTTTTTTGGAGAGGTTTTTTGCTATAGGGCACATGCGCTCACCAGACAGACAGAGAGAGACAGAGAGACAGAAAGTGAGAAATCACCCCCCAGGGGGGATGACCACGCCACAATCCCTTCTCCTCCATTCTCCTCTCGAGATCTTAGGCATGCACGCACATGCGCCCAGCGTGAGTTTTAAGCCACCAGGTCCGGGACTCGAACCACAGTCAACTACGTCGGAGTCCAGCAACATAGCCATTACGCTAACTGCTGGTCCCTGATTTCAAGTTCTAAAGTAAAATCCAGTTTTCAGTTTTTGTGATATACGATCAGTAGTGTAGCCAAGCAGATCTTTTTCTGCTTCTGGAATATTCTCTCTCGACTTTCTAGACACCATTTTCTCTTGATCGTTCTACTCCGTGGCCAAATCTTTCTTGGTTTGTTTCCAGGTCTCTCTCTTTTCTATAAATGCTAACATCTGAACTTGCTCTACGCTCAATAATTAATCTCTGCTTTTGTCTCCCTCCTCTTCTCATGGAACGAAACTCATCCTATCCCACTAATTTACATATGGGCTCTGTACGAACAGCCCTCTGCTCAGACCCCTCTCCCGAGCCTCTGCTTTATGTATCTGGAAGCTGCCGTGTATGGACACTTGTGCGCACAGCAGGCTCCTCGCACTTCACACATACACGTGCCGCTGCTGAGGTTCCCTTTGATGGTTTCCCACCCGTGATGGCTAACTGCATCCTCCAGGTTTTAGATACAAATACTAGGTCAGATCAGATCTTCTTTTTCTATTAAATACCACCTCTAATCTATCAGTCGAATCTACAGGATGTTCATTTAAAACTATTAGAAAGTGGGACCAGCAGATGGCATAATGGATACGTTTCTGGACTCCCACAAGGCCCACTACAGTTCAAGTCCCAGACCCGGCGGCTTTAAACTGAAGCTGGATGTGCATGCATGTGTGCACAAAATCTCAAGAGGAGAATGGAGGAGAAGGGGTGCAGTGTGGCCATCCCCCCGGGGCATAGGGGTGACGTTTTGCTCTCTTTCTATCTCTCTGGTGAGTGTACACACACTATACCAAAACCCTCTGTTATAAAAAATGGGATCATCAGATGGCATAATGGTTATTTTGCTGGACTCCCACGTAGTTGACCACAGTTGGAGTCCTGGACCCAATGGCTTGAAACTCACACCAGGCACATGTGCTTGCATGCCCGAAATCTCAGGAGGAGAATGGAGGAGAAGGGACTGAAGCATGGCCAACCCCCTGGGGGGTGGTGATCTCTTGTTTTCTGTCTTTCTGTATCTCTTTCTCTGTCTCTCTGGCAAACACATGTGCCCCATACCAAAAAACTCTCCAATAAAATGAATGAATGAATAAATAAATAAATATTAGTATGTCACCACTTCTCTAACCTGTACCTCTTATATCATGGCAGGTCATCTATGGCCACAAATTATTTGAGAATTTTTCCATGATAGGAGAAAGTTCAAAATCCCAACTCTGGAATTCAGGTGGGATCTGTGCTTGCTTTGATCAACAGAATATGATGAAAGTTCATATGCCACTTTCCAAATCCAGGGCCTTAAAATGCTGACTGCAACTACTCTGGACTCTTGAGATACGTGTTGGAGATGTAAACTGCCATGAATACAGCCTCAATACCTTGTTAGAATGACCCTGTGGGAGGACCAGCAGTTGGCATAATGGCTATGTTGCTGGACTCCCATGTAGTTGACAGTGGTTCGAGTCCTGGACCCAGTGACTTAAACTCACGCCAGGCACATATGCATGTGTGCCCAAGATCCCAAGAGGAGAATGGAGGCGAGGTGATTGTGGTGTGGCCACCCCTCTGGGGGTGATTTCTTGCTTTCTGTCTCTCTGTCTCTCTCTGTCTTTCTGGCGAGCGCATGTGCCCTATAGCAAACCCTCTCCAAAAAAAACAAAAAAAAGAATGACCCTATGGGGAGGCCCTAATACTATGGGGAGACAGAGAGGGACTCAACTAACCCCTTCTATTGGATAGGTTGTCTTCTAGGTGTCCTGGCCAAGGCAGCAGGCATGTGTGTGAAGTGTTTTCCAGAAAAGTCACCAGCTGCACACCTCCAGGTGACCTTAGATAGCTCCCCATGAAGCAGAACTTCCCAGCTGAAAGTGCTGCCCATGTGTCCGAACCCCAAACAGAGTAATAAACAATAGAAAAGTTGTTGGTATAAGCCACCGAATTTTGGAGTCGTTTTTTATACAGTGATAGATAACCACATCGCTTTTTCCCAAAGAGCCACCACCCCTCTCTCGGATGACTGCAGTCTTCTAGTAGATCTCTGAACCCCTTGATTCCAAACTCAACCTCTGTTTTTCTCTTGACAAAACAGCCACGGTAATCTTTTGAAAACATCACAAAACTCACTCAAAACCCTCCAGTGTATTCGTGTCTCACTGAGGTTGACAGCCAGATGCTATCAATGGCTTCCACAGCCCCAATGATCTGAACTGCGGCTAACGCTCTGACTTTAATCCCAGCGTTCTCTCTGTGCCCACTCACTTCAGGACGCTGGTCGCACGGAGGTTCCTGGAGTGTGTGTGCACACTCCCACTCACTCACTGCTGCTGCGTCTCCACTTACCACGCCTCCCCCCA
>NW_006159861.1:1044856-1066026 GCF_000334495.1 Tupaia belangeri chinensis | reverse complement strand
TCCTTCCATTCCTTGCTTAACTGCCACCTCTAAGAGAAAGCTTCGATGACCATTACATGTAAAATAGAGTCTGGGCATTCCTACCCCAGCATGCTGTCGTTTTCACAATTTTCTATCTTTTCCCAATTCATACAACACGGGCTTGTACTTCCTATTTACATACTTATATTCTTTTCTCTGTTTTTATTGCCATAGGCATGTGTGTTCACCAGAGAGAGAGAAAATCCCCCTCTCCCAATGGGGTATGGTCATGCTGTAATCCTTCCTCCTCCCCTTCCCTATCCTGTGATGATTTGGGGGCATATACACACATTACACACATACACCTGATGTTTTCAAGTCACCGGGGCTGGGAGTTGAACCATGATCAGCCATATGGGACCCAGCTTTCTACACACAGAACTTAACCACTATGTCATGGGTTTGGTCCTATTTATCTATTTCCTGTCATTCCTTTTTGTGTGATTTTACTGTATTCATATCTTTCTTTAATATACATATATATATGTATGTATGTGTATATATATATATATACATATAATATATTATTCTTTTTGTATTGGATCATCAGAAAAGTCATGACATGTTTTTCTGTTTGTCCATACAAAATGCGTCATGACTTTTCCAATGACCCAATATTTGCTGTTGGCAAATTTACAAAAAGTGTATTTTTAATCTTTAGGAAGTCATTTTTAATTTATCAATTTATTACTAAGATTTACCCATATTGTTGCATGTTATTATAGTTTATTCATTTTGCCTGTGGTATTATTTTGAGAGTGTAGGACAAAGCATTCAGACATTTTTGTCTTGAGTGGTGTTTAGTTTTCAGGTTTGCTACTATGAATAGTGCATTCTCCCATTTATTATTCTTATTTTTTCTTTTATGTTTTTGCTAGAAGGTCCATGCACTCACCAGAGAGAGACAGAGAAAGATGGAGCAAAGGAAAGTGAGAAATCACACCCCAGGGTGACGGCTATGCTGCAATCCCTTCTCATTCTTCTCTTGGCATTCTGGGAGTGCATGCACATGTGCCCAGCATGATTTTGAAGCCAGCAGGTCCGAGACTCAAACCACAGTAGACCATGTGGAGTCCAGCCCCTTAAATACCAGGCCCTCTGCTGGCCCCCTATCTATTAATCTTTTAAGCAGGTTTTCCCATCGAGGCCCTGTTTCCAGTCACCTGACATTCACTAGTTTCCACCTTCTTATCTGAAAGTTCCCCCCGTACGTAGAAGCCCAGCTTTACCCTCATCTCCTTTATAAACGTTTCCTTGCTGACACTGGGACATCACATGACACCACAGCTCTCTCCTGCTCCTTCCTTGTGCGCTTATCATCTGTTTATCATCTCTTCTGGTCTTCTGTTCCGATGGACATTCTCCTGTGTGCTAGTAAAGTGTCTGTCCCTTCGTCCAACTTGTAAGCCTTTTTTTTTCCTTATAAGGCACATGCTTTCACTAAAGAAAGATGGGAGAAGGGAGTGAGAAGGCACCCCAAGGGCAGAGGGCCACACTGCAATCCCTTCTCCTCCATTCTCCTCTTGGGACTTTAGGCACGTACACACACACACACACACACACACACACACACACGCACACAAAGGAGCGTGCACATGTGTCTGGTGTGTTTTTCAAAGCTGCCAGATCCAGAACTCCAGCTGCACAGTTGGCCAGGTGGGATCCAGCCACCCCAGCCACCATGCACTGGCTAGCCTTCAGCTTGTCAGCTTTTTTTGAGTCCAGGGACAGTGAGGTTTATTTCATTATTCTATTATGTCTGTCTATTTCTCAGGGACCAGTGATGGCAGCATTCCAAAACGTTTCACATTTTTCCTAAAATTCGCTAAGTTACTCTCACAAAACTTCTACTCACAGGGTTCTGACAAGGTAACCTGGTGTACCAGATAGTCGATGTCTAAATCCTGTGGGTTGAAACAATCTGAATCAATTTTAAAAATGTTTGGGACCAGCAGGTAATATGGTGGTTAAGGTGCTGAGCTTCCACATGACTGATGGCAGGTCAAGTCCCGGACTTGGCAGGTCAAGTCCTCTCTCTCTCTCTCTCTCTGTCTCTCTCTGGTCAAATTGAATAATAATAAGAAAATAATTATTTTTAAAAGTAGGTTTGTAGTGTCACATAATCTGTCGTTTTCGTATCACCCTGTGCACTGTGAACATGCTATAGCAGGTATGTGAACGTCGACCATACACCATCAACCCTCACACGGTACTTTCTATTGGAGTGCGTTCCCTGATTGGGTGGTGGAGAAAGTGGTGCACCTGAGGAGGAGGAACCGGACCTTCACATTTTCTTTCATACAGAGCATCAAGAAGTCATTTTCTCGAGATGACTTCACTTAGATTTCTTTCAGGAAGGATATTCCCCACACCTACCTCATGTCATTGATCATAACAACGACAAAAAGTTCATCACATGCTCCGGTAATGTGCGGTAATTCCCCCTGAGCTGCACGGTCTTCACATCCAGGTCGTGTGGGCTCTGTCCCATCCCTTTGATCCAGACTCTCCTTGGGTGAGACGGGAAGACCTGTGTCCCCTGAAAGCCAGCTGTGAGGGCCGTGTCCTGGCATTTGCTATCCCTGCCACAGCTGCACACTGCCTGCCCCGACTGCATCGGTTTCTCTGAGTTCTCCGGACCTGCCCAGTAACGGGTGATGGGAAGTAGCAATTCTACGGGTCAGTGGGTGTTGTAGTGGTGATATCGTTGGACCCTCACATGGACAACTGCAGTTTAGTCCCAGACTTGGTGGCTTAAAAATTATGCTGGGTGCATGTCCGTGTTTGCCCAAGATCTCAGGAAGCAAGTGGAGGAGAAGGGACTGCGGCATGGTCATTCTCCCCTGGGAGGAGGAATTTCTCACTTTCCCACTTTACTTCTCACTGTCTCTGTCTCCCTTTCTGACGAGTACCCTAAGTAAAAACCTCTACAAATAAAAAAAAACAAAAGGAAGAGAAGAAATTTCAACAGCACACAAAACTTATAGTCACCTGTCCAGCAGGTACACAACACAGTATATGACCAACTACAGACACAACTCAGCATCCCAGTACATTCACTTCATCAAACAAATCTGTCCTGTTATATTAGAAATGCACCTTCTGGACCAGCAAGTGGCATGGAAGGTAAGGCACAGGGCCCCACATGGTTGACTGCATGGTTTGAGTCCTGGGCCCAGCAGCTTGAAAATCAAGCCAGGCATGTGCAGGTGCATGCCCCAGATTCCAGGAGGAGAATGGAAGAGAAGGGATTGCAGTGAGGCCACAACTCCTGAATGGTGACTTCTCACTTTATTTCTCTCTCTTTCTCTCTCTCTCTCTCTCTCTCTCTCTCTCTCTCTCTCTCTCTCTCGTGAGCAGATGTGCTCTGTAGCATAAACTGAAATAAAAAAAATTAAAATAAACACACCTTGCAACTGCAGCCTCCTTCAACAGCCACAATGACCTGAGTGATGATGGAGAGAAAGTGGAGGGCCGTGATAGGACAGGGCTTGGTCCCTGTGATAGATAATTTGTAGCTCAGGGCTGGCTACGGCAAGGTAGTAAGCTGTATTAATAATATCCTACCTGCAAGATTGTGAATTCCACACAAGCACTCTGAGTAAAGAGGCCAAATGCAGGAGAGGAAGCACAAAACCCAAGAACCAAGGCAAGGCCCCAGTCCTAGGCAGGGCCAGCAGGTGGGGTGGTATGAAGGCACTAGATCCCACATAACCAAGTCTGTGGTTCAAATCCCAGACCCAGTGGCTCGAAAATCACAACAAGCTCATGTACTTGCATGCCCAAAAATCATGAGGGGAGAATGGAGGAGATAGGATTACATATGGCCGTCCTCCCTGGTAGGCGATTTCTCATTTTCCCTCTATCTCTGTCTCTCTCTTTCTCTGGCCAAAGCACATACCCTATGGCAAAAATGAATGAATGAATGAATGGATAAATGAATGAATAAATGAAAAAGAAAAAAAGACGGAGAGAGAAGGAAATCAGACCCAAAATTCAGGGGCGCAAGAGCATGCGTTTACCAGAAGGGCCCCACTGCCCACATCCAAATTGGACAGTTCCATTGCAGGCTAAAGCGGCACGCGCGAGCCATCAGACTGAGGATAATGGATTCATTCCTCTTCAGCAACTTATAAGCTAGGATGAGCAAGAAAGCCTAACAAAGCAATCTGATAAGCATGGAAGACCAAACACAAACTGCCGAAAAGCTATGTACTTGGAATTCGTGCAGGAGCTGAGTACGCATCAAGAACAAACAGCAAAAGCAATCGGCAGAATTTCATGAGACATATAAGAAAATCACATTTTCACCAATTTAAGAGTAATATATCAAAGACCAGAGTGAAACGTGCAACATCAGAGTTCTGGCTAAGTTAAGGTAAAAGTGCTTTTTTGATCGAATTCATAGAAAAGCGCTTCTAGAATATATATGAAAAACTATTCAAGAAACTGTTAACACCAATTGTTTCCCAGAAAAAAAAAAAAAGTGTGAGAGGCATAGAGAGAAAGACACAAGAGTCTTACTGGAAGAGCTCATCCTTTTGAAACTTTAAAATTTTATAGGGTGTACATGTCCAAACTGCTTAAAGATTCATTACTGTTCAGAGAAGAACGGAAAGCCTCGGTGTCTCGCTTTCCTTTTTGTACATGGATATAACCCTGCTCTGAACTTGGTGACCACAAACCCTGCCACCAGCCAACAGAGCTCTGCGGCGGAAAACTAAGTAGCTGCAGGGCCAACAAACTCTAGACCATTGGTGAAAACAAACAGAATAATCTATGCAGAACACAAAGGAATACACACGTGTATGGCAGTCAGGTTTTCGGTTTTGGTAACATCTTCTAGAACAGACCGGCAGAGCGTCACCCGCAGTCAACTGTGCCGTGTTCACACATTTAACGCAGAATGTGCTGGGACCGGCTAAATCAGCCCTGTCAAAACTCAGGGGGAAAGACTATTTGGAGTACGTTGAAATGTCAAAATACTGTGAAAGAAATCCACGTGTGATGCAATTGTGAAGCTAATTGCACTTATAATAAGCCTGACACTCAAAACAGGGTGATTAAAATGGTATTTTCGAGGTATAGCGTTTGGAGAAGGTGAGGACTGTACTTTAGAATAGACACAGCTATTGCAGAGGAAACACTCGTCCTTTCTTGCATCCCAGAAATCTTTCAGTGCCACCACTGAAAGATTATTTTAATTTTATGTGTAAGAGTAAATATTGGCTCAAGAGCTCACAACCAATTAATGCGTAGATACAGGAGTAAGAGTCAAGGCTTTATTTCAACTATCTATGATTTTTCCAAATCATAGGTTTTTTTCAAGTTTATTTATTTTTAGTTGCGATACAGAGTATGTTCATGTGCACAAGAGATAATGAGAGAGAGAAAAAGAGACCCTTGGCAAGGTTCTCTCATGCTGCAATCCCTTTTCCCTTGCCTTCCAGCTCCTCAGGATCTTGGGCACATGCACGAGGACCAGGTGTGTTTGAAGCCGACCATGGGATTTGAACCTGCAGTCAGCCACGTAGTTTCCAGCGCTCAGTTCAGTTTGCTACTGATTGTGTCACCAGGCTGGGCCTCCAGACCATATTTTAATGAATTAAAATTCAATCACACATGACGGAGCCAGTTATTTTTGAAGCTATTAGTTTAAATTTTTTTCTACATTTAGGTAAAGTAAAATCAGAGGGCCTAATCTGAACAAGCTAGTTTCCACGTAGAGAGAGTATAGAGCCTAAAAATACCAACTCCTCTTAATGACACATATAATTACACCAATTTGCTGCTTCATTTTTCAAAGTTATTCTTGGCCCTAATATTTTTTTAAATCCTTTTTCCCCCATTTAACTTACTGAAAAAAAGAAAAAAAAAAAAAAAAAAAAAAAAACCTCTTGAGAGAGAGAGAGAAAGTATCTCCCACCCCCATGAGGCGAGGCCACATTCCAACCTCTGTCCCTCCATTTCTCCATCCTGTCAGGATTTGGGGCATGCACACACGTTGTCAGTATGTTTTGCAAGCTTCTGGGGCTAGGATTCCAACCCTAGTTGACCACATGGAATCTGGCTTCATCTACACAGCACTTAGCCACTGTGCTACAAGCCGGCCCTCCGGTTAATGTCTAATCTATGATTCATGACGAAATTGAAAAAGCTCAGCTAGGATTTCCATACCAATATAAACTACACGCATGTAAACGGCTTATCAGTATACTCGCTCCCTGAGAACGGTCGCAATCCATTATGCCATCGTGTTCATTGGCGCCATCCAATGGTGTGCTGAGACCTTTAGGTTAATGCATAATCTATGACGCTGTCATCTAAAAGTAATCCAAAAACTTACCAAAGTAACGAAGGAATCCTGAATATTTTACTTCGACATCGTAATAGGATACATGCTATACCTCATTCATATAAAGTAAGCAATAAAGGTCCTTACAAAATCGATTATGTAAGAAAAATTAAATATTGACATTTAGTGCGATTTGTTTAAGAATTTTCTATATGAAATTTTAAAAATCATTACCTGAATATTTTCCGGAAGGATAGGATTAGTCTTTAGCTCAAACAGTAGCTCTGCAGCAGATGGTGTAATGGTTACATGGCTGGACTCCCACTTAGTCGAGTGCAATTCAAGTTCCAGACCCAGTGGCTTTAAACTCACACAGCAGGTTCATGTGCAAGCATGCACAAAATCCCGAGAGGAGAATGGAAGAGAAGGGATTGCAGTGTGGCCAGCCCCCGTGAGGGATGATTTCTCACTTTTTGTCTGTCTCTGTCTCTCCAACAACCACTGCACCCTGTAACAAAAGTCCCTCTTAAAAAATATCTATGCAAGGGAACAGCAGTTAGCGTAACGGCTATGTCACTGGACTCCCATGTAGTCGACCACGGTTGGAGTCCCGGACCCAGTGGCTTAAACTCACGCTAACTTGGGCGCGTGTGCGTGCATGCCCAAGTGGGATGATTTCTCGCTTTCTGTCTCTCTGTCTCTCTCTTTCTGGTGAACACACGCACCCTACAGCAAAAACCTCTCTAAAAATAGGGGAAAAAAAGATGTTTGTTTTAAAATTCCTGTCAAAAACATAGAAGTAGGGACCAGAAAACGATGTAATGGTTACATCACTGGATTCCCATATAGTCAACCATGGTTCAAGTCCTGGACCCGGCGACTTAAAACTATACCAGACACATGTGCATGCACGCCCAAGATCACAAGAGGAGAATGGAGAAGGGACAGGGTGATTTCTCACTTTCTGTCTCTCCAGTGACACACGTGGCCTATAGTAAAAATCTCAGGAAAAAAAATAATAAATAAACAAAACATAGAAGTAGAGCACCAACCTATTTCTTTCCAAATGTCTTTAATCCTTTTTATACAAAGAAATAATATACCTTGGAGTCATTACACCTATTTACTTAGTACTAGTCTCTCAATGTTTAATTAGAGAGGATCTCATTACTTTACCTTGTTTCATTAAACAACGGTTTTTTAAAAGAATTATTTATTTTAAGAAAGAATTATTTATTTAATTTTATTAATCATCATCATCATTATTTTAATTTGCTACAGGGTATGGGTGCTCATCAGAGAGAGAAAAAGTGAGAATGCAAGCCGCCAGGTCCAAGACTCAAACCAGAGTCAGCAGTGTGGGAGCCCAGCATCTTAACCTCACGCCATCTGCTGGCCCCCTAGACAATAATTCTTTCCATTTCTGATTTCTATACTTACAAAAAATTTTTTAAAAAAACATAAAAATGCTTAAATAAGGTTAAAAACTTGAACATGGTAAAATGTGTAAGCACCAAGGAAAAAGCTCTCACACTTTAAATAGCTACACCTCTAATACTTCTATCCCTCCCCTACTCAAATGAAGCAATTTCTCAATAGTATCAGGTTTCAAGTAGAATGAGTTCCAAAATGATTCTTTAGAAATATAAATGTATAAAAATTCTCACTCTGAAAGAAAAGTTCTAACTTTGGAAAACATGTTCTTTCAAAGGGTGCTAAAGACATTCAGATTTCAATAACCTAATTTTCAGATATGGCTCATTTCTTTTACTAAGTGCTTAGCTCAAATGTAATGATAAATTGTAATTCATTTTTAAGAATGAAACCACAAGAATTATAATTATATATCATAAAACACTTTATATGAGAAAAAGAATACTTCAAATTGCCTGAGATTTGCCCCCAATCACAAAGCTAGCTAATGACAGGGCCAATTACTTGAACTCAAATCTGTCAAAACCAGTCCATATCTCTTAAAACATCAGTGCATATTTAATTAATTATATTAAGAACAATAATCTGAAGCAGTTTAGAAACATAATATCAAATCAACTATGATGTAAGTAGAATAAGATATAAAGCAAAAAGGAAATACATATGTGTTACATAGAACCATACCTATATAATGAATCTAAAGCTGGAACTGTATGGACTTTGAGTAAAGTTTTATCAAAAGAGCATGAAAGATGGGAATTTTCAACCCTTCTGAGTAAAGGGAAGGAAAAAAGGGTTTTTTTGTTTCATTTTTTGTTTGTTTGTTGTTGTTGTTTTGCCATCGGACATGTATGCTCACCAGAGAGGCAGTGAGGGAAAGTGAGAAATCATGCCCCGGGGAGATAGCCACACTGGGATCGTTTCCTCCATTCTCCTCCTGGGGTTTTGGGCATGTGTGCACTCACACCTGGTGTAATTTTCAAGCCAGTGGGTCCAGAACTCGAACCGCGGTCAGCCATGTGGGAGTCCAATACCTTCACCACGACAGCACTCAATTTTATAACTACTTATTTCTACAGCAACTTCTTTCTACTGAAAGAAAGCATAACGCTATCTCAGAAGGGACCGATATTTCTTGATTTCAAAAGCTTAAGCCTTTTATATGCAAACTCCTTTTAGAAAAATATCACTCAGAGATAAAATATCACTCATAGAGGTCTTCTATAGCTCTATAGAATTAAAAAAAAAAATTATACACTGCTGTATTTTGTAACCATCTTCCCAGAGCCCAGTGTTACATCTGGCTCTATAAAGGCAGTTCAATGTTGTCATATCAGATAATATTGGAGAATCTTCAACAATAAACATAGAAGACCTTTCTTTAAGTAGCAGTTGAGTGTGCTAGCCCTTCACAGAAACTTTCAGACAGACGATTCAAAGTTGAAAAGGAGAGAACCAGCAGTTAGCATAAAGGCTATGTCGCTGGACTCCCACATAGTCTACCGCAGTTCGCATCCCAGAGCCGGTGGCTTAAAACTCACTCCGGGCGTGTGTGCGTGCGTGCCCAAGATCCCGAGAGGAGAATGGAGGAGAAGAGATTGCAGGCATGACCATCCCCTCTGGGGGGTGATTTCTCACTTTCTGTCTCTATGTCTCTCTCTGTCTGTCTGGAGAGCACACACGCCCTATAGCGAAAAATCTCTCCAAAAAAAAAAAAAAAAAGCTGAAAAGAAAATTGTTTAATTCTGCTTGTGAAAGAAACTAGGCATGCAGTCAGGACTGCCATGTAGGATTTAATAGGTCCTGTCCTGAGGAGGGTCACCTGCGGAAGGATGAGCGAGAGCAGAAGCACAGCTAGTCCTCCCGTTTCCAAGATGTGCTGCTGGCTGCTCACCCCAGAGGAAGAAAGGTTTGGGAATTCATGTGCTCAGAGGGAGTTCCTACTTCCTCCATGGAACAAAAGCATCCGAATGTGCTAGCAGCATACCACATACAAATGGCAGAGAGGAACTGTAGTGAAAATCGAAATCTAGCCTTGCTCTTAAGCCTTGATCCCTGGCAGTAAAGAGGAGCACTTACAGGCTATACTGGGATTTTCTTGGCAAATAACTCTGGATCTACTTTGTCCTCGAGGACTCAAGTCAGTCCCAGAGATGGATACAGAAATAATGGCGTGAACTGCAGGATTCTGCTCATGGAAATTATTTACATGAAAGTCTTCCTGGGCTCCTGTTTGGTATGAATGAGACTGCACCCAAAAAAAGCCCACTGGGTAAGTTCAGGGGGTAACGGGGATAATGGATGGTGTGTGGGTTGATTAATATGTTCCATCTGGACAGCATGGTACAAACCAACAGAGTAAAACTAATTCTAGTATAATTAATATGAATTGTTCTTGCTGGTAATTGGGGAATAGGTGAGTCATTTATTAAATTTCTCTTTGGCTTTCATAACACGTGTTTTTTGTACACTCTATGGAAACTAGAAAGAATAGGAACTAGCATGCAGCCCTATTTTATGTCACTCAACCAGGAATTTTCCATTTCAGAATACACTGAGTCTCGGGACGGGATGAGTGAAAAGTTTCATGACGATACTCAAAAAACACAACCTGGCAGACGTGTCATTCCTATCCATTCCTACCTCACCATTTAAACAATGATTTTTCCATATGAGAAAACAAATAGGACAATAGAATTAAAGTTCGTAAACTAAAACCTTACTGTCTGTCTTGGGGAAAATAAAAGTGACAGAGAGATCAAACTAAAAAGTCCTGACAAGATTATCTAGCACATTATGTCTATAATTTGGAAATGCTGGAAATTTCCCAGTTTTAGATAGTCTCTATTTTGTGCCAAATGTTTCTGTTCCCCCAAAATTCATTCCCTAACACCCAATGTGAAAATATTTAGAAGCAGGGTCTTTGGGAAATAATTAAGTGTAGATGAAGTCATGAGGGTCAGGGCCCATGATGGCATCAGTGTCTTCATGTGAAGAGGAAGAGAAATGAGAACTCTCCCCCCATCCTGTGAGACAGAACAAGGAGCCTTCCTCAATCCAAGAAGATGCCTTCATTGGCAAGAGAACTGGCTAGCACCTTCATCTGAGACCTTCATGCCCCAGAATTGTAACAGATACATTCCTATTGCTTAAACCAACTATTCCCAGGACCAGCAGGGGGAATGATGATTAAGGCACTGGACTCCCACATGGTCGACAGCAGTTCAAGTCCCGGACCCAGTAGCTTAAAATTTATACCGGACAGGTATGCATGCATACCCAAAATCACACAAGAAGAATGGAGGAAAATAGATTATGGCATGGCCATCCCTCCTCACCCCTGGAGGGGTGACTTCTCACTTTCCCTCTCACTGCCTGTTTCTGTCTCTCTCTAGTGAGCACACACACTCTATGACAAAAACTAAAAACCAAACCAAAACACACACACAAAAAAGCAACCATTCTTCACCATTTTATCATGGCAACCCAAGATAACTAATACAGGCCCAAAACAGTGTCTTCAAAACTCATTTTTGTTTTGTTTTGTTTTTCCAAAATGATCTACAATTCTCAAATAAGTCTTACATAACTCTGTGGAGATGAAAAGGCTTGTTAGACTATGGTAAGTCTGGAGCAGAGAAATTGTCTGGAGTGAGGGGAAGACTACGTTTCTGTGAGTCAGGACCTGGCCTGTGAATGCTGAATATGCTTTCAGGCCGTCAATCAACAAACACTATACATTTGCAAGGATTCCTTTGAAAGAATACACAGACATTGTTAGCATAAATCCTCTCAAATGGGCAATGTCACCTGCATAATTAAGGGGCGGGTGACTTAGCAAGAATTGGGTGTCATCCGCATCCTCACTGCCAGCAGTCTTGACAGAATGTCGCTGTCACGTGTCCCCTTGGTGGAACATTCAATGAGAGAAAGATGCACTTCAGCTGCTTCTGCTGTGTTGAGCTGCCTTTCCGTGTTCACGAAATTTCCACGAAATCATGGTGGGTGTTTGCAGTGCGGTCCTTCCTTCTGATCCCGCCTCACCTGCGATGCCTCAGATTACCATCGTGGTAAACGGTACCGTAGAGCTGCTTCAGCCGAGAAGAGCTGGGGAGGCTGGAACCTGCTTGCACGAAACGGCGTAAGCGCAGTAACAGGGAGCCTAAAACATAGTCCTCATCCATAAATGCTGGTTCTCCCATCCAGTTCTGCCTAGTCTGCTCCCATCTAGGAAACAGAATTAAGTCTCAGGTTGAGGTCAAGTTGCAATTAGAATCTGTTATCACCTTTTCTTCCCATCCCTGAATTCCTGTAATGCTATTCCCCTGGCTCATGACTTGAGTGTTAATGAAGCTAACAAATTCTTTAATATCTAGTTTTATTTTTTTTAAAAGATTTGCTTAGTCCATAATTGCACAACTGAATATTATAAATACTAATTTAGCCGATAAAATCTCTGTCGGGGCCAGCTCCGTGAACAGTGGTAATGCACTGGTCAGGAGAAGCCAGAGCCTACATGGCAACCGTGGTTCAAATCCCTGGCTCTCTCAGCCTGAAACGTGCTGGGCATGTGAGCAAGCGCCCGGCGTCCAACAGAGGGGTGCTCAAAAAGGGGGGTCCCGTCATGACCTGGCAGGGGTGCTCATCACCCTCTCTCTCGCTGTCTCTTTCTCACTCTCAGTCTCTCACTCACACATGGACATGCGTGTGCTCGCTCATGGATAAAGAACAATGTAAATATTTAACAAGTATTTATTTGCTTGTTGAACTCATTTATAATTTCTGCCCACACTGCCTGCTGTGGTTTAAATGTGTTCCCCCACAATTCATATGTTAGGATTTGGCTGTATTGTGAACACATTATAAGGAAACAATTTGACTATGAGTTTAAGAGAGAGTGCATTGGGAGGTGATTAGGACTGGAAAAGGTTATCAGGCAGGGCCCTCTGCCTGAATACGGGCAGAGGGAGTGAGACAGACACCTGCTCTGCTCTGCTCTGCTCTGCTCAAGCTCTGGCCCCCTCCATGGTACCCACCAGCAGGGAGGACTGGAAAAGGTTATCAGGCAGGACTCTCTGCCTGAATACGGGGAGAGGGAGTGAGACAGACACCTGCTCTGCTCTGCTCTGCTCTGCTTTGCTCTGCTCTGCTCTGCTCTGCTCAAGCTCTGGCCCCCTCCATGATACCCACCAGCAGGGAGATCCTCAGCAGATGTGACTCCTGGACCTTGGAACCCCAAACTGGGAGTGAATAAACCTCTATTTTATAAATTATCCAGACTCAAGCAGTTCTGTTATTAGCAACAGAAAGGACTGGAATCGTGCCAGACTATGAAGATCTCGTGAATCCAGTAAGCACTGTACATTTATAAACATCCCTCGGAAAGAAGGCTGGGAGATTATTGGCCTAAAGCCCTCCAAAGTGGGAGTCCACAGGGAGAACCCTACAAAATCCACCTGGCAGTTCTGCCTACACACCTGGCCCCTCCCACCAACGGCATTAAACAAACCTGATTTTGAACATTTGATTCTAAACTTTTGCAACCCCCTCTTAATTAGGTGTCGTCTCAAATTTAGTTAGTATTCATCCTACGGATTTAATCAATTTAAGGAAAAGATGTGGCTAAGGGACAAAACCAAACAGAAATCATTGGAATGTGTCTAGAGAAGGCCTTGCTGTTCAAACTCAAGTGGAATATTTACTGAATCCCTACAGCGTGGTTTGCTAGAAAATGTCTTATCTAATATCTCATTCAATAACATTCACATGATCGGAGGTTGATTGTTTCATTGTGACTATCGTAACGAGTTAATGTCCCTGAAGTTATTATTTCAAGGAATATGGATGGTGGTACAGAGAACTGAGCAAAATAAAACCCACTAATCAGAAGCACTTTAGGAATGAAAGACGGGTTTATGTCTGTATGTGTTAGCAAATGGCTATAACTGCCAGGGAACAGAATGAGAGGTTTCCAATTCCTGGAACTAATTCAACAGTTGCTGTGGGTTTGGCCTTGAAATCCCTTCCAAAGATTGTGCATAACAAGGTGACGATGATCTCCCGATCTCCCGAAGAACTGTGAGATCATCAGCGTAGATTTACCTTAGAAACCAAGATAATGCACCTGGAACATTGTTTTTTTAGAAAAAGACAAGTGAAACTACCCCCACAACAAAACCAAGAAGCTGTCCAGTTTCAGATCTGCCTGCATCATGACTTGGAATGATTATGAGCTGGATAAATTCTGGACAATAATCTGAACTAACCCTTCTTCCTGAATTCAAGGATATACCCTTCTGTGTAACAAAAATAGGAGATCTCCTGCAAAATGACTGACTAAAATCAAGTAGGAGTACAAAAGAATGGCCTCTCATTTGCCATCTAGCAGCCTTACCAGACCGCTAAATGAACATGATGGGGCATTCGCAGCCACTGCACCGCAATCACTCTCCGACGCTAGCACCACCCTCCAGAAGAGGGTAAGTGAGGGAGGTTTCACCATGGAAGGGGAAGGGGTTAAGGGTGGAGCCTCCACCATGGAAGTGCAAGGGGGTAAGCGAGGAGTTCTTACCATGGAAGGGTAAGGGGGTAAGGGAGGTGTCTCCACCATGGAAGGGGAAGGGGTAAGGGAGGTCTCCTCCCTGGAATGGGAAGGGGGTAAGGGAGGAGGTCTCCTCAATGGAAGGGGAAGGGGGTAAGTGAGGAGTCTCTGCCATGGAAGGGGAAGAGGTTAAGTGAGGAGTCTCCGCCTTAGAAGGGGAAGGGGTAAGTGAGGAGTCTCCATTCATGGCTCCTGCAAAGCAGACAGCCTGTAAATCCACCGGTGGTAAAGCACCCCAGAGGCAACTGGCTACAAAAGTCACCAAGCAAGAGTGTACCCTCTACTGGAGGGGTGAAGACCCCTCATCCCCACAGGCCCCTGGTACAGTGACCCTCTGTGAAATCAGTCGTTATCAGAACCCACTGAAGCCAGCAGTTGGCATAGAGGTTACATTGCTAAACTCCCACATGGCCGACCATGGTTCGAGTCCTGGACCCAATGGCTTGAAACTCAGGCATGGAGAGTGTGTGCATGCATGCCCAAGATTCCCAGGACGAGAATGGAGAAGGGATTGTGGCATACCCCTCTCACTGTCTCTGTCTCTCTGGGGGGCCTATGTGCCCTAAGGCAAAAACCTCTGGAGAAATATAAAGTTAGAAGTGCACTGAACTTGTTATTCGCAAGCTTCCTTCCCAGCTTCTGGTGTGAGGAATTGCTCAGGACTTCAAAACAGATCTGCACTTCCGCAGCTCAGGTAGTGGTGCTTGGCAGGCAGCAAGTGAGGCCTTTTTGAAGACACAAACCTGTGTGCTGTGTATGCCAAACATGCAACAATTATGCCCAGAGACATTCTGGCATGCCACATACATGGAGAACGTGCTTAAGAATCCATTATGATGAAAAACATTTCATTCTCAGAAAAAAAAAATTCTCTCTTTTTCTTGTTATTGGTAGTTCTGAACGTTAGATATTTTATTTCCATGGAGCCAAAATGTACCTAAGTATATGACTGTGAGTGGAAAATAGGAGATGGAAATCAAGTATTGGTAGGGTCTCCGTTTTCATTTGTGTGTGAATTTTGAATATAAATGGGATGTAAGTCATTAACTCAAGTCAAAATGTTTCGGTGAACAAGTTTCAGCAGTTCAGCTTTATAACAGTTATAAATAAACCTGTTAAATATCTCTGGGCAATGTCAGCATTTGGATTTTTTTAAAAACAAGTGAATTTCTTATTGATGGCAACTAAATGGTGTCTCTGTGGCATTCTTATCACACAGTGGGTTCTGTCTGTGCACTACACTTCCCTAGCTGAGTTGTCCTACACGCCAGTACCTGTTTCTCTGTGCTGTCCCTGTAAGTTTGCTATTAAATACATTAAATTTTAAAAAGGTGAGATTGACTAAACTTTAAAAAGATGAAACTGATTCTTAGAGAATCTACGCTACATTCCGGTGACCACCTCGCTTTCTCATGTCCTCAGACAGCAGTTTAATAGCAAATCTTTGTAAAGTTGTGTAAGCGTGGTAATCTGTGTCTACCTCTCATTAAATTCACTTTTCACTAAAAGGAAGATTATTTAGCACTTACTAGTCTGTGATCTGCATTCTCCATGGTATCTGAGTTGCTGTAGAAATGCCCTGAAACTCACTTCAGAAATCCTGAATTGTATGTTTGGGTCTATTGCCTAGAAAAATTTGTCTTGGACAAGCTAGCTGCAATCTCTGGACCATCTATAAAACTGGAGAAGTAGTTTGAGTTCAGAGTTATCTGGTCTTTGCTCCAAACTGTGTGATCCCAGAGGGCTGGAAAGATTTAGTCAAGATCATGAAGCTGTTCAGTGCGGAGGCAAGCTCGGAACTCAGGTCTCCTCATTTGTATTCTGGTCTTCCTTTCACTATCCACATGCAGTAGATGACTGTAAAAATCAATAGGAAAAATGGGCTAAAGAAACTAAGGTATGACATGCATAAAAATAAAAACCATAGTTCCGATGGCCTCCAAGATTTCTTCTACAAAATATTCCTATTAGATACAATTTGTCTAAGCTTAGGAAGATGCAGAATAAATTTGCACATGGTTTATTTCCTCAAGGGTAAGCCCAAATCAAGAAACTTGGTTTCGTGAAAAATATTTTTTACATGTTTTTGAATGACAAGAAGTTTCTAAAACGATCTTAAAACCAAGTGAAAACTGCATCAGTTTTTCATAACGAGCTAGGGGTGATCCACGCAGAATCAGAAAATAGATTTCTTATTTAAAAGGTTATCTTAAAATGATAATAAATGGCAAGGAGTCTATGAATAAATCCCAAAAAGAAGTCATATTTCACTAACTGCCTTACAATGTCCATCTGACTTGAGCCACATGACAAATGTCAAGACCTCTGCCTCAAAGAATATGCATTCCTTATTGTTTAGACTCTGTTTATAGTTACTCTGTTTTATAGGTCAGATTAATTATGCCAGCCACTGTGAATAAGGAAGAGCCAAGTCACTACTTCCTGTTGCAGTCACTGGAGGAAGCATGGTTCAACTGGGAGAAGTATTTAGCACAGACAGCCAGAGCTCCTGCCGTGTCAATACAAGGAGCTATCACAGCCTTTGAAAAGACACAAATTGAATTTGGATTGGCATAAACTTTAGAAGCTCAAATGTTCTTATCAATTACCTGCCATTACTAGGAAGGTGGCATGCCACTTTTATGTGTCCCCACATGTCGAAGGGACTTGTAAAATGGGATCCGAGCACATTCTTGGGACTCACTGTTGTTTCTGGCTCTGTGAGTAGGAAGGTTCTCTTCTGATCCACTAAATCCATGAGATGCTCCGCCGATCCTGGGCTGAGCTCTTGGTGCAGATACGCATTCTCCCATACCCCACAGCAAATATTTAATAAGCACAGGAGACAGGATGCTAAGTCAGCAAAACAACCTGGTCTACCAAGTGAAAGAATCCACTAGATCTCCCCTCTTGTGGGCCAAGCAACCCTCCCAGAGTGGCTGATGTCTGTCCCCACCCCCTGCACTGACAATGATCCCACATCAATGGCCATTTCTCCTACATGTCTATCATATCCTACACGTACTTGAATGCACAAGTCTCACCCATTGATCAGAGAAGTCACTGGCAGCCGGTAGGCAGCCCTTGGATTTAATGCAGAATGATGTTTGATAAAGCTTACCTTTAAGTGGGATTATTTCCAGTATACAGAGGAAACTCACACGTATTTATCACGTATCGATTATATGCCAGGCACTCAGCTAGGAGACCAACAATGTGATAAGGGAGTTCTTATTATCCATATTTATTAGATGATGAACCTGAAAGTGAAATTAAATAAATGCCAGCAGTCTCACGGCTGGTTAGTGATCAAGTCAGTGCCTTAATCCAAGTTTATCTGGCTCTAAAAGTCAAGTTTTCATTCAGCTTCGTTTTAAAAAGGATGAACCTGGAGGACACTATGTAAGTGAAATAAGCCAGACACAGACAGACAAATGCTGCATGATCTCACTTAGGCGTGGAACCTAAGAAAAGGTGAACTCATAAAAACAGAGTGGAAGAGCAGAAGGGTGATTACTAAGGACCGAGGAGTAGAGGAACCAGGAGAAATAGGACGATGCTGTCAGAGGGCATGTGAGTCCTGGAGACCTAAGTGACTACACATGCTAATGACAATGTATACTTAACATTGCTAAGGCGGGAGATTTCACATAATCTCCCCCCCCCACACACACACACACAGAGTAAGGAGGCGGTGGATATGCAAACAGCTTGATTGTGATCATCATTTCACAATAGACACATTTATTGAAACGTCACATGTACACCTTCTACATAAACGTTTTTATTTGTCAGCTGTAGACAATGAACCTGGAGACATCCAGTATTGAGGGCTGGTAAAGGGCAATGAAGATACTGATTTCATCAGGGCACGTGCCAAGTTCTGTCCTTCCTAGACTTAGGCCCCACTGCATTTTAAAAACATGTTGGCAATGCGGAAGGAAAAAATGAGGGTTTAACAAAAGAGGAAAAATAGCAGGAGGAAGGTCTCTCTTCGAGATATTATGCTAAGGATTTACACAAATACTAAGTCGGTCCTCAGAATGTTGTTTCTATTTTCACAGACAGAGAAGTCACTTTGTGAGCAGCAACAGAACCAGGATTCACACCCAGCCCTGCCCAACTCAGAAGAGATGCATTTCGATCACCCTCACATACTGTGTGTCCAGGTCCACTCACCCCGGCCCCTAACCAGTCCTAATCAGCACAAGAGGCAGTGGAAAAGTCCTTCTCCTCACCAGAGGGAGAGCAGAGGAGAGCTGAAGGTTTTGCTGTAGGGCGCATTCGCTCGCTGGAAAGACAGAGAGACAGAAAGCGAGAAATCACCCCCCAGGGGGATGGCCACGCCGCAATCCCTTCTCCTCCATTCTCCTCTCCGGATCTTGGGCACACACGCACACGCGCCCGGCATGACTTAAAGCCACCCGGTGCAGGACTCAAACTGCGGTCGACTACATGGGAGTCAGTGACATAGCCATCACACTAACTGCTGGTCCCTGTTTTCTAAAACATTTTTCTTCTTAGTTATTCACTATCAAACCCAGGAATTCCCTATATCTTGTGCCTGTAAAATCACCTAACATTTAGTCATTTACTTCTCCACTTTTTTCCATTTTTGCTGCATCACATAGCTTCTATTCTACTCAACCCCTTAGAAAAAGACAAGCTACTCCCACCCAGTGTGCAGGCCCATTATTTCTTTTTCAAAAATTATAAATAATTGAGTTTAATAGCAGCTAGAGTGATTACTGTGGTTGTTTTAAGTTTGACAGTAAACGTGTGTTTGCCAGGGAGAGAGGAGGGAGGCCGAGAAAACAGCTGCCATGGAGCATAGTCATACTGCAACCCCTTCTCCGTTCTCCTTCCTTTCGGATTTCGGGCACACATGCAAATGCACCTGGCATGTTTTTCATGCCAGACTAGAACTGCATGGCAACCAGTTGGGATCTAGCTAACATACCCACCAGGCCATAGGCTGGTCTTAGTGTTGTTACTAAGCAGGAATAGAGGACCACGTGCTTTCCTGGTAATAACATCAAATAGGCGTTTCTGATGGCATGGCCACGAATGGCAGTTTTCTGCACTATAACAGACACTTGCCAGTTAATTTCGATCCATTCTTCAAGTCTTTCTTTTGGGAAAGTTTACTGCAATTTTCCTGAGGAGGCCAGATTCCCTTAGGCATCTTTTAGAGAACGTGTGAGAGTTGGCAACTGTACATTTCTGTGAGGTATTACATTCTTCCAAGTGCCTGAGAAGACTAGAAATTCCAAGTGGGCAAGACCTGACTCTTCTGATTCAACACGGTACCCCTAGGTGCTTAGCAACATGTCTGTGTACACTCGGCACTCACAGCAATTACTGAATTGATTAATTTACACATCCATCTCGTAGAATTTGAGTTGAACGATCTGTAACCATGAGGCACAATAAGTTTACTGGATTTGAAACTTAGTTTAACTGAGGTAATGCATCACCTTATCTACTTCAGCCATGACATTCCTTGGATCCTAAACCCTTACCAATATGTGTCATATTCTCAATACCAGCTACACAAAGACACATTTTAAATAATCAACAAGCACGTGCTTAGAATCTTCATAAATGTGAGATGTTACAATAGCACAAAGAAATATAAATTATAGTTCCTTCTCTCTATAAAGTCATAATCCTGTTTATACATGAATATTCCCACGGCAATTTGAAGAAGCAAAAATGTGGCGGAACTAATGGAAATGTCACTGAGGTCACTGAGGGCCAGGATTTGCAGAGGATTTGCAGTGGAAAAGGGGTGGTGACCTAGTGCTTGACAAGAAAAACACTGGATGTAGATGTATAGATTAAAGCAGAAGAGGAGGGGCTAGGAGTTGGCATAGTGATTAAGATGCTGGACTCCCACATGGTTGATCACAGTTCAGGTCCCAGATCTGGTGGGACCAGACGCATGTGTATGCATGCCCAAAATCCCAGGAAGAGAATGAAGGAGAAGGGACTGTGGCATGGCCATCCCCTCTGGGGGTTGAGTTCTCACTTTCCTGCTCTCTGTCTCTTTGTGAGTGCACGTGCCCTATAACAAAAACCTTTTTAAAAAGCTGAAGAGGAGATGGTTTCAGGCCAGAAAATCAGGGAAAACATAAGACATTCTGGAGGAAAGAAAGGAGGCCTACCTAGTCCTGGAGAGGGTAAGAAAAAAAAAAAATAGTGCAAATGCCTTCCCTAAGTAAGAAGACCAAAGATTAATAAGGGGGTTGATGGGGCCAGAAGGTTGCATGGAAGTTAAGACCTAGATCCTGCATGGCCAACTCTGAGGTAGGAGTCTAGACTGAGGCGGAGTCGGGGGAAGGGTGGACCTTGAGATCACTCATGCCACAAACATGCCCAAAATCCTGAGAGGAGAGTGGAGGAGAAGGGATTGTAGGTGGCCATCCACCCTGGGGAAGGGGGGTTATTTCTCACTTTCTCTCTCTCTGTCTCCTCTGACAAGCACATTCCTATAGCAGAACTTTAAAAGAGAAAGGGGGTTGGGACCAGCAGTTAGCATAATGGCTATGTCACTGGACTCCCATGTAGTCGACATGGTTTGAGTCCTGGACCCAGTGGCTTAAACTCACACCAGGCGTGTGTGCATGTGTGCCCAAGATCCCAAGAGGAGAACGGAGGAGAAGGGATTGTGACATGGTCATCCCCCTGGGGAATGATTTTTCACTTTCTGTCTCTCTGTCTCCTTCTGTCTTTCGGAGGAGCACATGCGCAAAAACCTGTCCAAAAAAAAAAAAAAGGGAGGAGGGTGATTAATGGTCCATCAACCTGCCAGAGATT
>NW_006159861.1:1037554-1044562 GCF_000334495.1 Tupaia belangeri chinensis | reverse complement strand
TATAGTATAGCAGTTCTTAAGAATAGAAGGACATGTTAGAATGTGTGTTTTAGAAAATTTTCCAACAAGTTCCTCTTCTTTTTTATTTATTTTTTTTTTTTTTACTTTTTTTTTGAGAGGTTTTTGCTATAGGGCGCATGCGCTCGCCAGATAGACAGAGAGAGACAGAGAGACAGAAAGCAACAAATCATCCCCCAGGGGGGATGGCCGCACCTCAATCCCTTCTCCTCCATTCTCCTCTCGGGATCTTAAGCACGCACGCACATGGACCCAGCATGAGTTTAAGCCACTGGGTCTGGGACTCGAACCGCGGCTGACTATGTGGGAGTCCAGCGACATTGCCATTACGCTAACTGCTGGTCCCCAACAAGTTCCTCTTCTAAGGAATAAAGGTAGAAAAACATGCAAGTTTAGGCAACTTGAAAGTCTGAGGAAAACTAGGTTTGTATGCTCTTGATAACCAGTCTCAGCCTTTTCAGCCTTCAGGTATTCACGCACTTACATTTGGTTCAGTGCCTCAAATCTAATATGTAAAATCGACCTCAAATAGTCTCACTGCCCCATCTGTTGCTCTGTTAGGGGAAATGAGATTAGAAAAATAAAGAAATAAAAATAAAACACACACAGGTCCACAATATTCCTACCATGTTGTTTTGCAGTAACATCCAAGTGCTTAAGCATATAATTGGTGTCCACCAAGTCGTACTTTCAAATAAAATCATTTTTCTAGTTTTTCTGGTTTCATACCACAATGATTTGGAGAAGCACCACTAATCATCAGGATGCATATATCATAGTATAACACCAAGCAATGTCAGCCTTTTTTTATCAGCAGATCCTGAAAGATAGGGTCTTTTTTTTTTTTCTTTTTTTTAAGTAAAACAAACAAGCACTGTCGAAGCTATTTGCTGTGCACATCCAGAGGACCCCATTCAGTCTGACTGTCCACACTTCTGACCATGCAAACACAGTAGTTCAGTGCCAGAGCAAGTCACATGTGCGCTAACGTAAGAATTCCTGATATGAGTCGTACCTAAGCTTTCACAGGACAGTTGGGTCACAGATAATGTGTGCAGACCAACCTGAATATTATCCATCAGTGGCATCATGGAGAATTTCTCTGGCATATTTTGCATTTAACGGGATTATAGTACAAGTGAAGACTTTTTTTCTTTTTTTTTTGAGGGGGGAGAGGTTTTCGCTATAGGGCACATGCGCTCGCCAGACAGACAGAGAGAGACATAGAGACAGAAAGCAAGAAATCACCTCCCCGGAGGGATGGCCACGCCGCCATCCATTCTCTTCCGTTCTCCTCTCGGGATCCTGGGCACGCACGCACACGTGCCTGGTGTGAGTTTTAAGTCACCGGGTCCGGGACGCGAACCATGGTCGACTACGTAGGAGTCCAGCGACATAGCCATTACGCTAACTGCTGGTTCCCACAAGTGAAGACTTTTAAGCCAAAGGCTTTCTGCTCATGTTGTAATCTTCTAAAGTGGTCATAGTTAAGCCTTCGAAAATAAAGTGCATGATACAGACACTATCTTAGTGTTCGATAAACTGACATTCGAGTTAACCAACTGGGTTTCATCATCATCTGTCCCCTTCATAAATGAACTACACTGTTGTTTTTATGATTTCCACGGGCGATGAATTATAGTGTAGCTTATTAATCTACCTTGTATTCTGCAGTAATAGAGTAGAAATTTTACTGTAGTAAATTTCTGTGCTTGGCACCCATAATATAGTGTAATGTATTTTAATAAACTTTAAACAATGCTACATAAGAGACTTCAAGAAGATAAACTAACATTTTAAATAGGAAGCAATATTAATGATCTACAAACATTTTGAACACATTTTAAAATCATATTTATTTTAAAAATAGGTCAAATTGGTCTTATTATTAAATTTATGATTGAGAACTGCTGTGTAATATGTATTATTTTTTCTCTGAGTGAAGAAATTTTAGACTAGTTTTAGGTGGTTTAAAATACCATTACTATTACTACTACTGACAGAACTGATGATTGTGAACATGAGGTTATCCCAGGGTTGCTCAGTGAATGTGAGACACTTGCATGTGTAAGATATAGTTTGTTGTGTATTTTCTTTCACTCAGTTCAAAGAGACAGTTTATTACTGCGTGCTGAAGTACACCTTTTAGGCTAGGGGACTTGTAACTACGGGATTTAATAAACTATACATAAAAATATAAGGGGCAGCATTTTCTTGAAATGGGTAATAAAACACGTTAAATATTCTTCTGATCATTATGAACTATTTTAAGTATTTACTTGAAAAGTTGTCATTGAGGCCTGGCTAAGATCCTAGAGAATCGTAAGCAGAGTAACCTAATGTAAATAAAGACTAGGAAATGTTGATGTATCTTTACCTGAAAAATAACATCTCCATGTGCTCAGGTGAGCACTGCTGAAGACAAAGAAAGCTGATGCATTCACAGTGGGCTACTGAGAAGTAGGAGCAGCTGAGTAACAACTACCTTTCAGGACCAGTAGTGGCGTGATGGCTATGTCGCTGGACTCCCACATGGCCTACTGCGGTTCAAGTCCTGGACCCAGTGGCTTAAACTCATGCCAGGAGTGTATGCATGTGTGCCCAAGATCCCGAGAGGAGAATGGAGGAGAAGGGATTGCAGCATGGCCCTCCCCTGGGGGGTGAATTCTCACTTTCTTTCTGTCTCTCTTTGTCTTTCTAGTGAGCACACGTGCCCTATAGCAAAAACCTCTCAAAAAAAAAAAAAAAAAACAACAAAACAAAAATACCTACCTAACTACCTCTCAATCTATACAGAAAGATGTTGCTATTTTCACAGTGAACATGTATATATTTACCACCGTGTACTGATTAACCATGGTTTTATGCTCTTTATTGCCTGAGGGTGCCTTTACTCTCCAGAAAGATAGAAAGGGTCCCTGGACCGAATGTGGTCACACCGCAACCTCTCTTGCTCCTTTTGTCTGTCCTGTTGGGATTTTCAGCATGCATAGGTCACGCACACACACACGTGCCCGGGGGATTTTCAAAGTCACAGGGACAAGGATCCCAACCACGGTTGGCCATGTGGAATCCAGCTCCCTATACATCAAGCTTAGCCACTGCGCTACGGGGTGGCCCTAACTATGTTTATATGGATAAGCATTCCCCCTATATTCTAAGGAGTGGGAGATTTAATTATTTGCAGTTACAAGTAAATCTTTGTTGTATTAAATATAGAGATAGATGGCCCAGTGGTTAAGAGCATGGACTCCAGTACTAACTGTGTGACACTTGTTAACTTCAGGTTCCTCATTCATGAAAAGAAATTATTTAAATACCACCATGTAAGCACTCTAATAATAAAGCAAGCTGTGCAGACCACTTTGCACGCTGAATCCTCAGTAAATATGAATACATGTTTACCTTAATATTAGAAGACCATATCTTTCTCTAACAATACTGTCAAAATGTAGAACCTCCAGATATATATTAAATGACCTAAAAAGAATTGATGAGAACACCTCTTATTTTTCAATTCATTGAAGAATGATGCATTCCTTAAGCTTAAATTTGAGCATCAAGAAACGAATGTATCTGTAAGACCATTTTAAGAAAAAAGAGAAAAAAAATCAAGTCTGTGAATACCCAACATCTTTTCAATCTTACATCTACTGATGCAAATGATTCACTAAGAGTAGTATAACATAGTCCTGATATTCAGTAATTCGTTAGAAAATTTATGACTTTAGGATATTCTCCAAAGATATCCATACAAACTACAAAATACATCATGCAGAATTTTTTAAAGAATTTAATTTGGGAAACACTAATAATATCTTTTTTTATGTAAGTTTAATGATTTTTCTCTGCCAATATTTTCTCCAAAAGATAACTTTCTTTCACGTGCAGGATAAAAAGGGTAAGGCGATGTTTTACAGCCTTCTTTGTGACATTATGAAAGCTAACACTAAGCCAACATGTGGTATGGAAACTAAGGCAGCTGGATCCCACAGGGCCAACTGTGTGGTTTGAGTTCTGGACCCTACAGCTTGAAAAACATGTTGTGCAGGTGTGTGTGTGTGTGTGTGTGTGTGTGTGTGTGTGTGCCCAGAGTCCCAAGAAGAGACTGTGGGATTGTGGCCATAACCCTGGGTGGGAGGGGGGGAGAGTGACTTCACACTTTCCCTTTCTCTCTGTCTCTCCGTCTCTGGCAAGCACACACACTCGATAGTAATCATAAGAAGAGGGTGAAAAAAGCTAACACCACACATGACTTACCCATAAAAAAAGTTTAGATATTGGAGCTGAAAAAAAAAACTTACCGATGAGACTTGCATTATGTATAGAATATTGATTAATTTATCATGAAGTAGCTAATAAAAATAGGAAACCCGCAGACAGGATCTGCATAGAGCCAACTGTATCATCAAATGAAAGTGACTTTTATTTGCCATGAAACAACTAAAACTATGAGCAGAAACAAGGATGCTTACGGACGAAGCTATGTGTATGAGAGCGAGCACAAAGACTTGCCACCTGTAGGCAATGTAAAGGAAGAAAACGATCTCTGGACCCCTGGTATTCAGTTCTAAGTTCCTAAATAGCCCATCCTGTGTGCCCAGCTCTGCCTTCCTCTCAGGGACACTATTATTTCCCGTTTTCTGATTACTCGGGCTACATGGGAGTCTCAAATCCTCAGCAAGCTGTAAATTCTCATTGTTCATGGACTATGCTCTTTAAGATAGCAAACTGAGAAAAATACCTCCAAAATATTTGGAGCCGTACATTCACATTGCTCATGGACTATGTTCTTTAAGAAAAGCACCTCCAAACTATTTCATATCTTTGATCTGTAGGTGGGAAAATCACACTTAAATACTAAGAACACTGCCCTCTGAAGTTTCCAAAGGACCAGTGAATAGGATGCCAGGACATCCGTGAGTAATGAAAATGACTGAATGAGTTTCTGTGTGGCTTTTTGAAAAATGAAATATAAAACTACAAAATATAAAACATGCCATAGAGAGTACAATAGCTTTATTACACTATGGGATTTTCATTTGGGTCTCATACGCACACACATACATGCATACACACACATACCCGTGTATCCGTGCACTTGGCTATGATGGGAGAGGCATTGCTTACTGTTATCATGGGCAGACATGTTTGAAAGTCACTGAAATAAAACAGAAATCACAAGCTGGTAGCCAAAGGATGTGTTCCAGCCTTCTAAACACTGACTAGCCCACGAGGTAGGTTTCTTTAAAGTGAATTGGTTGTTAATATTTGAAGATTAAGAGAGTTCCCATTAAAGGCTGTTTATATGGCTTCCTTTAAAAGGTCAAAAAAGATGGGATTTCTCTAAGAGGCAGATGTTGGGGGCTGAGTAACAGCTGGACCATTAGGAAGAGCACATCATGTCATCGGGTCCCTCCTTCTACCTTTGTCACTCAATTCTGTGCCTGACAGGTAATTCCAAGCGTTTGAACTTGTCACTTCTGGTCTAGACCTCTGCTTCCATAATGAGCCCAGAGATCCAAGGATTATTACAGAAACCCACGATTTGTCCAGGTTACCCCATAACTGACAGGCACTGAAAAGTGACTGTACATACCTGTGAAAGAAAGAATTACAAAGAATTACCACCCATCTAGAAATCCACACACTCCTTAGAGGTTTTTCGTCTCAACTTTTTAGTTCACAGATGAGGCCACTGAGACCCAAGGAGAGAAAGTAAAATGGCAAAGGTCACAGAGTTAACCTAATAGCTCCATAAATCAGTTCCCCTCGCTCCCATCCTAAGGTCCTTCCATTACGCATGGCCTCATTTAGTTAAGAAATCTGCAGAAAAGAAAGGCATCCAATCACTGCTGAGACATGCTGAGCCAATGCCGAGGGCCCCGTGTGTAAATGATCGACCAGTCACGTGGATATTGCTGAAGAAATCGAGCCCTCAACTCACTGTTTTACTCTCACAATGCATGTTTTGTTCAGTTTCCTTATTTATCTATCATTTCCAAGTGCATATCCAATTGAAGGAGTATCTATTGATGTCTATCAGTTACTACACAATGAACATCCTAAAATATAACAGCCCGGTGGTATGGAAGTAACCAGAAGTCAGTGACTGCTCCGTACATGACTAAAAGGCGTGGGAACCAGCAGTTAGCGTAATGGCTATGTCGCTGGACTCCTACGTAGTCGACCGCGGTTCGTGTCCCGGACCCGGTGGCTTAAAACTCACGCCGGGCGCGTGTGCGTGCATGCCCAAGATCCCGAGAGGAGAATGGAGGAGAAGGGACTGCGGCGTGACCATCCCCCCTGGGGGGTGATTTCTCGCTTTCTGTCTCTATGTCTCTCTCTGTCTGTCTGGCGAGCGCACGCGCCCTACAGTGAAAATCTCTCCAAAAAAAAAAAAAGGCGTATGTGCCCAACGGACTCTGATCTGACAGTCCCCAGTTACAGTGCTCGAGACCTGCCACTACACACCCTTTTAGTTCATCCCCATCTCATCTATTCATTTTTCTTTTTATTCACTATGAACAGACATTTTATTTTATTGAAGATTGATTTATTGATTTTGTTTGTTGTTATTATTTATTTTTTTAACTTGACCAGAGAAAAACAGAAAGAGAGAAAAGGGAAAGGGAGAAAGCAAACCACCAGGTCTAGGATATCTGAAAGTACTTCTCAGATATGTTAAGCAATTTTAAGAAAATTTTAATCAGTTTTTAAACTACTTTAAAATTTTTTCAAGAAATTATTTCACAGTAAAGGAAATTTTTTTTCTACGAATTTGATCATTACACGTTGAACCTCTGCACCTGAATGGTTAAAAGATTATATTTCAGGTTACAGATTTCTAATAAAAACAAGTCATGCCATACATATTATAATCAGATGAATAGGACAAAGAAGTATAGAAAATGTAATACTCCTCATAAAATATTACTTTATTCTAAAATTTAAAATCTTTTCTTTTTTTTTTTTTTTTTTTTTTTTTAT
>NW_006159861.1:1018498-1037523 GCF_000334495.1 Tupaia belangeri chinensis | reverse complement strand
CATAGGGCGCATGCGCTCACCAGACAGAAAGAGAGAGAAAGAGAGACAGAAAGCGAGAAATCACCCCCCACCAGGGGGCATGGTCACGTGGCAATCCCTTCTCCTTCATTCTCCTCTCGGGATCTTGGGCGCGCATGCACACATGCCCGGTGTGAGTTTTAAGCCACCGGGTCCGGGACGCGAACCGCAGTCGACTACGTAGGAGTCCAGTGACATAGCCATTATGCTAACTGCTGGTTCCCTAAAATTTTAAATCGTCTAAAAGTCATCAAATGCTCTCCTTGGTAACATGAGGTGGGAGGAAGGGTTGGGGGTAAACATTTGACAGACACGTAAACATTTGCTGGTGACAATGCATGCAGTAATATTTTGACTGGGTTGACACGCACTGTATCTTTGCTGGAGAAAACAGTTTGTAAACTGCAGAGATGTACAGCGTAGATATAAATTTAAAAAATTACACACAGAAATAAAGCCATCGATTGTATCCTTTTTTTAAGGTTTTAACCACAGAGTGCGCACGCTTGTCAGAGAGAGAGAGAGACAGTGAGAGAGGAAGTAAGACATCACCTCCCGGGAGGGGTGGCCATGCCACATTCCCTTCTCCATTCTCCTCCTAGGATTTTGGGCATGCACACACATGTGCCCGTTGTTCTTTTCAAGCTGCCGGGTCTGGGGCTCAAACCATGGCCGGCCATGTGGGGGATCCAGCACCTTAACCACCATGCCTACATTATTCCTAACAATTTTCCTAATTATCTCTGTTCTCAATTCCTAAAAGAAAGAATGTTAATGACGCAGAGGAGGGATAGATGTGCATAATCCAAGACGTCCATCTTCAAACGTTCTCCGCACTAGACAGGGCACTGCAGTGGGATGACCACCTCAAGAGATCTGTGAGAAAGCTGTGATACCTCATCCAAGTTCTGCCTGTTACCGACACGTTCTACCACGGGCTGGAGGAGTCCTTTAATCTCTACCTTATTTATTTTTTGCTTTCTTTTAAATTGCCAGAGGGATCAGGAGAGAGAGAGAAGAAGAAAGTACTCCCCAATGAGGCATGGTCAAACTGTAACCCCTTTTTTCTCCATTTCTCCATCTGGGATGTTTCTCAAGCCACCAGGGTCCAGACTCCAACCATGGCCGCCATGTGGGATCCAGCTTTCCTTAACCACTAGGCCATGGTGCTGGCCTTCACTTATTTTTTTAATCTCTTTGTTTGTTTGTTTGTTTGCTTCTATATAGAAAAGACAGAGACTAATACAGACTGGATCCTGGAATAGAAGAAGCACGCAGAGGAAAAGATGGTAACATCTAAAGTCTGGAGTCTGGCTAATATTAATTTATCCATGTTAATGTCTTAATTTTTATAAATGTATCGTGTAACAAAAGAGCTTAACGTTAGTGCAAACGTGGTCAAAAGTACCGAGGAGCTGTCTGTACTATTGGCAACTTGTCTGTAAATCTAAAATTAAGCCAAAATAAAAGTTTTATTAAAATATTGAGAAATCATTAATAAAGACGTTACGAGAATGCCATCTATGTTAGCAGAAAAACAGGAAAATGGGTAAATTGACCTTGAAGAAAGTTTTTCTTTCTTTTTTCTCCAAGGTATTCTTCTAGTATAACTATCAGCACTTGAAACCTTGAGATAAACTGGTTGGAAGTTCTAACAAGGCGCCAAGGTGCCCCCAAATTGAACTGCAGTGCCCTCACCCCCAAAGACGAATACTTGCACACACAAAAGGACTGTCTACACTAGTAAAACGGTATCCTTTTCAGAGGTTCTCTCTAACAACCCAGAAGGAAGAAATGCCAGTGATTTGATTTCAGCAGGGTAGTTGCAAGAAAATAAATAAATGATGAATGATTTCTAATCTGTGACTCCAATGAGTACTCAAGAGCATAAGTTTCATAAGAACAAGGAGATGGGAGCAGAAAACTCGCCCATTAATTCAGGAAAGGTAAGACGACAGAATGGCCAGTGCATCCTGGAGGAGGCGCCTTCTCAATCCAACACATTTATTCCCAAGGACCATTGGGGGTCTGAAAGGGGTAGGACTTCAGTTGTTCTGGCAAGAACACTCCTGTGTGTACATACACCCACAATTCTCATCAAACACTGATTTGTTATAAAAACCGATGTGGCTGTGAGGGGATCCCCATATCTGAGTCCTAGGAAACAGGTGATTTTTTTTTTTTTTAAGGTCTTAAATCTGCTATGACCAAATACACTACTGCATCGCTGGTCGTTAGTTCTTAGAAGTAAAATTCTATGTGCATTTTAGTCCACATGACTCAGCAAATCCTCTGGTCACTAGAAATAATGCAGAGTAGATAGCAATAAAAAAAAAAAAAAACATTATTGCAGTGTGTTTCATCCGTCCCACACTGGCCCCATTTCAAATGCGAAAGCAGTCAAGCATAAGACCTCAAGAGACAGTCCTTATAAAAATACACGCATCTGTGTCTGTCACACACCCGGTCCATGGTACGGTTCCGGGTGCCTGCACAGAGCGTAACTTCTACCAGGCTGGCAGAGAGCAAAGGATCAGTAACAAAATTAATAATGCAATTACAGTTGTGAGATGACAAATGCTACAAAGGAAAAGTAGATACTATTAAGAGAGAGCAAAAAAGGGATGCTAGCTCTGAGCGTCAGCAGAGCTGAGCTCTTTAACTTGAGTTCTGAAGGATAGGGAGAGTCGGTTAGGGCAGACTAAGGAGAGGAAGGGCAATGTTTAGTGCTGCAGGTCCAAAGGCCGGAGTGGAAACCAGCATTTTCTTTTCTCTTCTTTTCTTTTTCTTTTATTAAGATATTTTTGCCTTATGACGCGTGCACTTGCCTGAGAGAGACATAGACAATGAGAGGAAAAGTGAGAAATAAACCCCTAGTGATGACAGTCACCCCGCAATCCCTCCTCCTCCATACTCCTCCTGGGATCTTGGGCATGCATGCAAATGCGCCTGGCATGATTTTCAAGCCACCAGGTCCAAGACTCAAACTGTAGTCGGCCATGTGGGAGTCTGGCTACATAACAGCTATGCCATCTGCCTCCAAATATTGTATTTTCAAGAGCCAGTGAGCAGGGCTCCATGACTGAATGCTGACTGCCCGCAGGTACATGGCACAAGATTTAACAAGAGGGTCCTGGCCAGTCCCACAGGCATGAAAGACTTGAGACAGAAATCTAGTCATTATCCTAAATGTCCCAAATTTTCCAGAAAAAGTAAGCCCAAACCTGCAGAAATGTGTTAAGGACAGAAAAGGCATCCTATTTTATTTTTATTTGTTTTTATTATTTTTTAATTTAATCTAAAGGGAGAAGGAAAGTGAGGAAGCAAGACACCAGGTCCAGAACTTGAACTGCTGTCAGCCATGTGGGAGTCCAGTGCCTTGCCCACTACACCACTGCTGGCCTCAGAGAGGCGTCATTTTTGTACTCAAGAAATCTCAACCTGGCTGCTAAATGCCAACAGGTAAGAAGCTTCCTGGCTACTGATAATTTGCGTCTTGGCCTGAATGGAGAGAGGAACAAGGAAAAAGTATGGAAAGTGCTGGACTCGTTCGAGAAGAGGACACTTCCATGACTATCTTTTCTGTTAATGAACTATCACCCTTGAAGCCCTGTGATGTCATCAAAAAGGAACAGATTTCGAAGGCAACCCCGGACTTGCCAGCTCTTCCCACGTCTGAGCTGCTGTGAAGTCAGCTTTGGAAGTGACAGGCATGAATCTTCACCCAAAAGAGGATTTCGCAATAGCAAAGAACCTCAAATACACGAGACAATACACCCTAAAAATGACTCAGTCATCCCTCCCACTCCCATGTTAACCACTCATCAAAAACAGAACCTTAACAGTCACACTTTTTTTCATAATTCTTGCAAGAAATTACAAATACACAGCTATTACACACACACACACACACACACACACACACACACACACTCCGGACACTATCTGCTTCAGGTTGATAGGCTAATTACTGTCACAAAATTAAGCATTCAGTTACATTATACTGAGCTGATCATTTAAACATTCGCTCGCCAATGAACAATGTAAGAATTTCATTCCTCTCTATGCTCTTCTACACTTTCTACCAAAAAATACACCTAAATTTTTGCTGGCTATAACATTTTAATCCATGAGAGTCTTGATGGCTATTCACAATACTATCCCGAATTAACCCTTTACTTTTAGGATAAAAATCTACATTACAATCATGTTGAATATCGAAGGCCATTCTTTCTTGACCCCCTCCTCCATATTGTTACTGTTTTTAATATTTGATCTTGTTTTGGAATATTTTTACTCTATTTGAAATAAAAAAGATACTATTTTAAAATAATTGCATTGCTTTGTTTGAACACTATCATGATTTTTAAAAACCTAGCATTTGTTAATAAGAAATATTCGTAAGAAATTACATGGCTTCTCTTCACGTTGGAGAAACAGCCGCAAAGTTGTCTGTCAAAAACGTCACAAAATAATAACAGTCACATTGATCCACTGTTTTCTCAGCAGCCAGGTATTTAAAAAAAACAAAAAACAAAAAACAAAACAAAAAAAAAACTTCTCTTCTTGAAGACGTTCTGTGCGTCACTTCCTGACTTAGGCATTTTCCTTCATACCAATTTTCTTTCTCTTTCACTTGAACCTCTTTTGCACAGTTGTCCTCCAGGGAACAAACTCACAAGACAATTGCTAGTTGGAACGCGTTGTCTCCCTGTCCTGGCCCGAAGCTACTATGCATGCTCTGTTCACCCGAGGCCGGCCCAAACCTCCGGAGAAGACAGCGGGGAGAGAACGCAGACGATTCAGAGATTGCAAAGGACTGGTTACCTGGGAGCATTCAGGAAAGTGTGGAAACAAGTACAACTTTCTTTTTTTCTTTTTTTTTTTTTTTCAGAGTTTTTTGCTATAGGGGAGCGTGCTCTCACCAGAAAGATAGAGAGTCAGAGAGACAAAAGGTGAGAAATCACCCCCCAGGGGAGAGGCCCACACCGCAATCCCTTCTCCATTCTCCTCTCAGGATCTTGGGCACTCACACACACGCGCCTGGCGTGAGTTTAAGCCATCGGGTCCGAGACTCAAACCGCAGTCCACTAGATGGGAGTCCAGTGACATAGCCATTATGCCATCTGCTGGTCCCCCAACTTACTTTATCTGTGATTGCAACACATCAATGAAAATGCTAAAGATATTTTCAGTTTTCAAACACACCTGACTGATCTGTACTTCATTTTCCTGAGAAATTCAAGCCACGAAGTAGTTATCAGACTATTTTACCAGTGGAAACCTTGATTCGGTCCCCTAAATCTCCACTGATGGTGGCATTTTAATGGCATATATTAATGTTTATAAGTTCAGAAGTGTAGTATGTATATCCAATAAACTGAATTGATGTGTATTTTAATAACAGAAAATCTCACTGTTGAACTTTGTAGATGACTGCTGTTTTCCATAAGTGAATTACTTCTCGATTCCATTCTGGTTGCAGAGGAGTGACCGAATCCTGCCACACATCATAATACAGCTGAAATGTCGTGTTTCCTCCAGAGCTTCTCTCAGTATCTCCTCTTGGCATCTTGGCATACTCACTGACTAAACTAAACCGGTAGCTTGAGAGAAGGGTGGTAAAAACCTTTTGTTCAAATTAGAAATGGACACATTAATAATGGCGTGTTTGCGTTTTATAAATAGGAAATATTCGACATGAACAGATAATTCACTCTCCTTTGTTTAGTAGAACATGTTTTCAAAGCATCTTTTATACTTATCATTTTAAAAACTATAAAAAAATCCAATAAAAATGAGTGACTATCTCTAAAAAAAATTTGAAAGTTCAACAACACCGTATTTCATGCTGACTCCAAATTTGATCTCAGTTCCATTCCTCGCACTTTAACTGTAGTCACAGACAAGGTAATTCCGTGACGCTCCTTGATCAAATCCAGCTCATTCTGCTTTACAGCAGCAGGGTTGGGGGCAGTGCTTCCAATCTCCCAATTCCCTCCAGTACCATGGATGCAGTGACATCGTGCAGATGGGATGGGTAATGTGTGTATAATACTGTCTAGCACATCCACTGAGTGCTGCCTGGTATGCAGCGTGAGTGCTGTAGTAATTGAGAAATTTTATCTGATTACAAATGAAGCAGGTATAACACGATCCCCTACCTAGTCAGTAACACGTCCCCAGATTGCTAAATGGATGCCCAAAGACAGTAGGGGAGGTTCTATTTTATGAAACAACTTGGGAAAACAAATTAAATATATTCGTGATCTTCTGTGTACTCAAATTCAGTGAATAAACATGTATTGCTTTAGGCTTTTTAAATGGTTGCATTTTAAAATTAAATTTGAATCAAATAATGATCAATCACATTACTGTACTAGCGAAACAGTCTGAAGTGCATTAGCCTGTTTTTTTTTTTTTTTTAAGAGAGTTTTGCAGGGGCCAGCAGATAGCGTGGTGGTTAGGGATACTGGACTCCCATATGGCCAATGGCACCTTGAATCCCAGATGTGGTGGCTTTCTTTCTCACTTTCTCTCTCTCTCTTTCACTTTGTCCCTTTCTGGTCAAATTGAAATAAATAAATAAAATAAAGTTAAAAAAATTATTTCAAAAAAATCTTCTTAAAAAAAAAAGATTTTTTGCTATAGGGTGCGTGAGCTCACTGAAGAGACAGAGGAAGACAGAGAGACAGAAAGAGAGAAATCACCCCCCAGGGGGAGGGCCACGCCACAATCTCTTTTCCTCCAGTCTCCTCTTGGGATTTTTGGGCATGCATGCATACACTCCCAGCATGAGTTTTTAGCCACCAGGTCGAGAACTCGAACCAAGGTCACCTATGTGGAACTCCAGCGACATAAACATTACACCATCTGCTGGTCTCAAACTATAGAAATCTTTGAAAAGGATATTGTCAGATACTTACCTGGAAATATAAAGTCATTTTATAAAGTACACTGAGCGATACAAAATGCAAGCAATGGTAAAACACCGGAAAATGACCATGGCAGTGATGGTCACAGCGCACAGAACTGGTGGGCTCCTGGCACCTAACCCGGGCTCACGAAGGAGGTTTAAGCAGTGAGGACTCTCGCTCTCCTGATCACTGCGAGGTCACACAGGTAACGTTTGCTAACTAACTGTACCAGCTACTGCAGTCCTATAACTAGATGCCAGCAAGGATGGATGTGACCTTTTTTTTTTTTTTTTTTTTTTGGAGAGATTTTCACTATAGGGCGCATGCGCTCGCCAGACAGACAGAGAGAGACATAGAGACAGAAAGCGAGAAATCACCCCCCAGGCGGGATGGTCACGCCACAATCCCTTCTCCTCCATTCTCCTCTCGGGATCTTGGGCACACATGCACACGCGCCCGGCGTGAGTTTTAAGCCACCGAGTCCAGGACGCGAACCGCAGTTGACTACGTGGGAGTCCAGCGACACAGCCATTACGCTAACTGCCGGTTCCCCCTGGATGTGACCTTTTATAAACAAGGTAGGTGACTTAATAAAAGAAAATGACCTATAAGGTCTATAGACTGGACAATAACAGTATTCCTTTTTTGATCATGGTAATGGTTTTGTGGTTATATCAAAGAAAATCCTTGTTCTAAGGAAAGACACATAAAAACATTTAGAGATAAAGGGACATCATGTATACAAATTACTCAGTGACTTCAGGAAGGTTACAGTAAAATAAACTAAGTTCATAAAACGGTCATGGTTAGGAAATCTGGGTACACAAGAATTCTGAGTACAAGTCCAAATTATCAGTGACCAGAAACCTTCCCAAATAAAGTTTCAAAAACAACATCTGACGAACCTTCCATTTTTGGGTTAGGACATCACTCAATGAGCAGTAACCGATGGCAGACATCTGCAATGCTATCTTTTCTGCTTTGTAATTGTCAGTGGGTACATGCTCTCAACAGAGAGAGACAGAGAGAGAGATAGCTTCTCCCCATGGGATGTAGCCACGCCACAATCTCTTCTCCATTTTTCTAACCTGTCAGGGTTTTGAGACCCATGCACACACACACACACACACACACACACCAGACATGCTTTTCAAGATGCTGGGGGTCAGTGGGAACCAGCAGTTAGTGTAATGGCTATGTCGCTGGACTCCCACGTAGTCGACCGCGGTTCGTGTCCCGGACCCGGTGGCTTAAAACTCACGCCGGGCGCGTGTGCGTGCGTGCCCAAGATCCCGAGAGGAGAATGGAGGAGAAGGGATTGCGGCGTGACCATCCCCCCTGGGGGGTGATTTCTCGCTTTCTGTCTCTATGTCTCTCTCTGTCTGTCTGGCGAGCGCATGCGCCCTACAGTGAAAATCTCTCAAAAAAAAAAAAAAAAAGATGCTGGGGGTCAGGACTTGAACCACAGTCTGGCTGTCTTCATCACTAGGCTACAAGTCTGGGCCAACAATTCTATTCCTGATTTTGAGGAGAAAAATAAAGCAACAGACATGATATCCTCATTGGAGCTTTTACACAAATATTCACGCGTGCACGTACACATGTGCACGCATACACACATAAGTAAGAGTGAATATAATGTGAAGAGAATGCAAAAAATCACGTTGAATTCCACTCCCTTGCAACCCGATTCACCAAATGATTCAGATGCATATCTGGTAGTTATCACAAGATGTATATCTATAAAAATAATTGTGGGGGCCAGCTGGTGGCATGGCGGTTAAGGTGCTGGACTCCTGCATGCCGACTGCAGTTCAAGTCCCGGACCTGGTGACTTGCTTTCTCACTTTCCCTTTCTCTCTGTCTCTGTCTCTCTCTGGTCAAATTTTAAAAATAAATAGATAATAAAAACAAAATAAAATAAATAATTCTTTAAAAAAATTCTAACTGGGCCCTACAGGGTTCTAACCAATTTTTTAAAATTTATTTATAGGGTTGTTTCTAGAACTATAAAAAGTTCAACTACAAGTAAAATCAACTTTTTCATACAACAATTTTTCTAAATATATTAAATATACTCATATGCCTTATTTAAGGAATTGTATTTCTCATTTCTCCAACTTGGCCAATGTGGCTCACTCCTAAACAGATAAAGGCCAGGGACAGGTCAGGATTTCACTTTACGAGATCTGCTTACGATAATGTTTTGAAATACATTGGATCTTTAGAAATACACTGAAAACAGAACAATTAAACCATTTTTGTTGAGTGTTTAAGGAAAAAAGATGAGAGACAGCCGTGACAGGTAATATACTTTAAGAACAATCAGATACTGCCTTCCTCTGTAAAATGATATATGCAACGAAGACACACTAGAATTTTTCAAGTACAGTCTAGTCAAGGACAGTTGGGTCTGAGTCTAACTAAACCATCTCTGTTTGATACTGTGAATGGCAACTTTATAGACCTTCTATGTAAGTGAGGACTTCAAAAACTTAGTAAAAAAATGGAATTAAAGCCACAAGTTTATTTTGGTGAAAAAACTGTGAAATACATGCATAGTTTTCTCATAATGTACATTTTTCCATGAATTTTGAACACTCCTATATACACACACACACACACACACACACACACACACACACACGTATATATATTTACACATACACATACATCTCAAAGAAGGAATATTGGAGTTTTATGGGTAAGAGTTAAAATATAAGATACTTAAAATAAGTTAAAAAACAAAACAAAACAAAACAAGACTAACAGGCAGGTGTCAGGGCAAGTGCTCACTCTCTACCACCAAATGCCCCTGCACTTAGACTTTGACCCTCTGCTCTATCCAACTGAGCGATCTTAGCAGTTTCCTGGTTTTAAATAAATAGCTAGTGTTTGTAAATGGCAAGCAAAGTTCAGAACTCTGGCTCAAACTCCTACATCCTTTATACAATTGCTTATTGGCCACTGGATGTCTAATACGCTTATCAAGTTTGACCTGTCAAAAACTGAACTCCCAACGTCTCCCTGCACTGTCCCCATGCCGCCTTCTCCATCCTCGTGGAGGGAGTTTACGGGGCTCGGGCCACAAAGCTTGAGTGCATCCTTACTCCAGTCTGGCGGGAAACCTCGTCGGTTCCACTCTCGGCATGTACCAGTATCCAGCCGGGGACCACCTCCATTAATCCCTGGTCCAGCTCTGGCAATAAACTCGTCATTTTCTCCTGATCTTTCTATTCTTCAGGTTCTTCTCAACTCAGATATTACAACATCTTTTAAAGGTGTAATTCAGGTCATGTGCTCCTCTGTTCCGCAGTCCACAGGAGTCCCCTCTTTCGCTCAGAGAAACACTGAAATTTTATGATATCACAGCAACCCAAAGCCAGGCTTTCGTTGGCTTCTTAACCTCACCTCTTCGTGCCCTGACCTCATTCCCTCTTTTCCAGTTACACGTGCTTCCTGGAGTACACCAAGCCTGACCTGCGCTAGAAACTTCACCTGGGCTGTTTGCGCCATCTGGAGTGTTTAGATTCGCTTGTTCGTTTTCTTTCCGAAGATAGCCATGTGGTCAACTCCCTGAACCCCTTAACCTCTCTGTTCAAATGTTGCCTTTTCCATACATCCCACTTAAAATAACCTATGCTCTTCTCTACCCAGGCTCTTAGATGGCCCCATGTCCATCTACTCATTCCTTCTCCAGAGAACCTGCCACTTTCTAAACTGCTACAGAACTTACTAATTCATTATGGCCACTATCCATGTCCAACCTACCTTTTAAAATGTAAGCTTCAACAGAGCAAGAACACTTCTCTGCTTCATTTACTCATTCGTTCACTTTGTTTGCTGATATCCACAAGTCTCTAGACCAATGCCTAGCACAGATAGGTACTTAATAAATATTTACATGGCTGATTAGGTTGATCTGGAATCGCTAAATTCGGTGCCTTGAAGTTGCATTCAGGTGCATGAAGGGAGTACACGTGAAGATTTTTCCACAGAAATTCACATCACGGCAAAAGAGCAGGAGAAGGAGACAGCGAGGTCAGCCTTCCTACTGGCTTCTACCTGACTGGGAAGTCCAGGCGAATGTAGACCACGGGCAGACAGGCAGAGGTGAAGGGGAGAACAGGGCAGGGGAAGCAGCTGCTACCTGTGACTTCAGGGAGACTGATCTAAGCCAGGGTGACCTGGAAACACTGAACACCGAGAAGAGATGTCGCCCCAGCCCATTCAATAGCTTTTATTTGTAGATAGAAACTATTCCTGGAATGACATTTGCCAAATGGTAATAAAGACTGCTTTTCCGATGAATGGTCTCCACTTCTTTGTCATGTCTCGAATGTGTGGATTTTCCCCCCAGAATTCTTATAACCTTAAAAGCTTATTCTTAGAAAAAATAAAAATTATCATCAAGCTTGTATGTTCCCAAAGGAAAAAAAATAAATAAAAAATATATTCTTAAAAGATAAGAAAATATTTCAAATTTTTCTAAGATTTCTGAATGCAATATCATGCATTACCAGGTTTTTTACCCACTTTAGCCTAAAGTATAATGGCTTCGATGAAGAAAACCCTCAAAACCAGAAAGCAGGAATTATTATCAATTTCTACAAAATCTGACATCATATAATATTTAACAAATAATGTTCTAGTCCATTATAGTGTATCTACAAAGGAGCCTGAAATGTCATTTTTTTTCTTAACATGCATAAGATTATGGGATATTATATAAGTTCCAGATAAAGTTAGCCCATCAATTTAAAGAATTTTAAACAATATCATGTAAATTCAAGGAGAAAATTTATCTTAATATGACTCAAAGGAGCTGTAGGCAGCTTTCCTAAAGAACTGAAATCTCAGTAACAAATATAAGAAATATTTCCAGGGCCAGTCCTGCGGCAGAGGGGCTGAGAAAACCACATCTCACATGACCTATCATAGGGTTGAAATCCTGGCCCCAGCAGCTTGAAAACAAGCCAGGACAATGCGCAGACATACCCCAAATCCTGACAGGTTGGACGAACGGAGCAAAAGGGACTGTGGTATGACCAGGCCTTACCAAGAGGTAAGGAGGTAATTTTCTTCCTGTCTTTCTATCTCTGTCCCTTTGTGGCAAGTACATGTGCACTTTGGCTATTAAAAAAAGAAAGAGAAAAAAAAAAAACCAGAAAGCAAAATATTTTCAAATACCTATGTAAATTCCTTACCCAAAACGGCATGGGTGGGTTACCCTCTGACTTCTGTGTAATCTTGCCTATACTGAGGGAATTGAGCAAAATGGTGTCTCTGGCTCACAACCCACAGAATTTTATGTCTTTAAGATTCTTATATCACCATCATATAGATTCTATTTTCCTCTTCTCTGGGTTTTTTGGTTAAAATTATCTATTTAATTTTATTTATTTATCCATTTATTTTAATTTGACCAGAGACACAGAAAGAGAGAGAGAGGGAAAGTGAGAAAGCAAGCCCCCAGGTCCGGTACTCGAACTATGGTTGGCCATGTGGGAATGTCCAGTGCCTTAACCACCATGCAACCTGCTGGTCCCCTCCCTGTTTTTTTGTTTTTTTTTTTTTAAATCCAATCAGTGCTTACTTTTTTCAGAATGAGAGGGGAGAGAATTTAAACATACCCCAAAAGGAAATTACTAATGGAGTTTCTTTATAATTAGCTTTTCAGTTTACACACTGTTAACAAGTTGAATATGGATGTTTTCAACGTATTAGACACCAGCTAACAACACCTTATCACTGTCGTTATCAACTCACTGAACAACGGCCCACCAGAGTCACATCAACAAATTCATTATGCTTTGCAGCGTATTTATACATTTAAAGACGTATGCACAAATTAAATATTCCTATTTAGCACTGTGGGGCAGGAGACACTACTTTTCTGTGTTCCCGCTGGATTCTTCCCTACCAAATGAATGCCCATCTAGGGAATTTTGGAGCCTCATTGAGAGAGTGGCAGAATGGCATAAAGCAAGCCACTTAAATAAAGATACTAAGAGAAGGTGGAAATCAAAAGATTCACATAAGTTCATTCAGGAAAACACCCCAAGGAAGGCTGTGTAGGAATGACTGTGAGGGAACACTGCACCCACTGATGGGTTTACTCTGTGGGGGAGTAACTGGTATGATGAATGGAAATTGGACGGCAGGTATGTTGTTCTAGACCTCATCCTCCACTCACTACCACTCCTCCTGCTGCTGGTCCCGATGGCCCCGAGACACCCAGGGCCTTGGAGCGGGTAGGAGGAGCCATGGGGCTCTCCAACACCACCGTCTTCCAGGTCCGAGCCACTCCCCAAACGCTCCTCCCGTGGTAAAACTGGGGCCACTTATGGCAACCTATTACTTGCCATCAAATTACCACTGAGAAGAAAAACATGTCTATATTCCAAAAAAGTGTTTTTTCCTAACTTTTACTTTATTTGTATTTATCTTTTTAATTGACACTTAACCATTGTACATATTTATGGAGTATTAAGAGTTTTCAGCACATGAATACACAGTGTAATGATCAAATCAGGGCAATTAGCATACCCATCAACTGAAAAATGTATCACTGTGGGGGCCAGCAGGTGGTGTGGTGGTTAGGGATGCTGGACTCCCACATGGCCGACAGCGGTTCAAGTCCTAGACCTGGTGGCTTGCTTTCTCACTTTCTCTCTCTCTCTCTCTCTCTCTCTGTACCTCTCTGGTCAAATTAAAATAAATAAATAAATAATTTTCAATAAAATATTTTTTAATATAATATAAAATTAAGAATTGTTAACTATAGAGAGAATAAGAGAGAGCTATAGCCCCTCCCCCAATAGGAACTTCCTGTTGAACTCCATCCCCTAGCCTCGGCCAGCCAGGACCAGGACCATGGGCATACGCATGTACACTTGGTATGCTTAGGAAGACCTCGGGATGCGAACCTGGGATCTTCTCACATGGTCTCAGCACTGCAGAACCTTTCCTTACTGCTGCACCTCTGTGGTTGGCCTTAACTGTAATTCTATATCTGCTAACCATCATCTCTCTGCTGCCCTCCTCCCTAACTTTCCAAACCTCCAGTAATCACTGTGTTACTCTACTAGGAGGTCCACTTTCTTAGTTCTCATGAATGAGAGCATGCATTTGTTTTTGTGCTGGAATTATCTCACTTAACATGGTGTCCTCCAGGCTCATTTACATTTCCTTGAATGACAGGATGTTTTTTTTTCATGGTTGAATAGTATTGCACTGTGTGTGTGCATGTGTTTGTGTACACATTTTATTCATCTTTTTTTCTTTTTTTTTGGAGAGGTTTTTTTGCTATAGGGCGTGTGCACTCATGAAACAGAGAGACAGAAGGTGAGAAATCACCCCCCAGGGGGTATGGCCACGCCACAATCCCTTCTCCTCCATTCTCCTCTTGGGATTTTGGGCATGCACGCACACACGTCCAGTGTGAGTTTAAGCCACCAGGTCAGGGACTCGAACCGAGGTCAGCTACATGGGAGTCCAGCAACATAGCCATTACGCTAATTGCTGGTCCCAACATTTTACTCATCTATTCATCTACTGATAGACACTTAGCTTGACTGCATCTCTTGGCTATTATGAATAGTGCAGCAATAAGCAACAGAGTTCTGATACACTCTTCAATAAGCAGTGCTGGGGAGATTTGGATGTCCACGTGCAGAATCTTTAACCTATACACAATTAAGACAAAATGGATTAACGACTTACATAGAAGACCTGAAACTGTGCAATTACTAGAAGAAAACATAGGGGAAATAATTCAGGACATGTGTCCAGGTGAACAATTTTTGGATAAGGCCTTAAAAGTACAGGCAAGGAGGGACCAGCAGTTAGCGTAATGGCTTTGTTGCTGGACTCCCATGTAGCCGACCATGGTTCAAGTCCCGAACCTGGTGGCTTACACTCATGCCAGGTGCGTGTGCGTGCGTGCCCAAGATCCCAAGAGTAGATGAGAAGGAGAAGTGTGGATGAATGGAGGAGAAGGGATTATGGCGTGGCCATCGCCCCTGAGGGGTGATTTCTCGTTTTCTGTCTCTCTGTCTCTCTCTATCTCTCCTGGGTGCACACATGGCCTCTTTCTCACTTTCTCTCTCTCTCTCTCTCTCTCTCTGTACCTCTCTGGTCAAATTAAAATAAATAAATAAATAATTTTCAATAAAATATTTTTTAATATAATATAAAATTAAGAATTGTTAACTATAGAGAGAATAAGAGAGAGCTATAGCCCCTCCCCCAATAGGAACTTCCTGTTGAACTCCATCCCCTAGCCTCGGCCAGCCAGGACCAGGACCATGGGCATACGCATGTACACTTGGTATGCTTAGGAAGACCTCGGGATGCGAACCTGGGATCTTCTCACATGGTCTCAGCACTGCAGAACCTTTCTTTACTGCTGCACCTCTGTGGTTGGCCTTAACTGTAATTCTATATCTGCTAACCATCATCTCTCTGCTGCCCTCCTCCCTAACTTTCCAAACCTCCAGTAATCACTGTGTTACTCTACTAGGAGGTCCACTTTCTTAGTTCTCATGAATGAGAGCATGCATTTGTTTTTGTGCTGGAATTATCTCACTTAACATGGTGTCCTCCAGGCTCATTTACATTTCCTTGAATGACAGGATGTTTTTTTTTCATGGTTGAATAGTATTGCACTGTGTGTGTGTGTGTGTGTTTGTGGGTGTGTGTGTACACATTTTATTCATCTTTTTTTCTTTTTTTTTGGAGAGGTTTTTTTGCTATAGGGCGTGTGCACTCATGAAACAGAGAGACAGAAGGTGAGAAATCACCCCCCAGGGGGTATGGCCACGCCACAATCCCTTCTCCTCCATTCTCCTCTTGGGATTTTGGGCATGCACGCACACACGTCCAGTGTGAGTTTAAGCCACCAGGTCAGGGACTCGAACCGAGGTCAGCTACATGGGAGTCCAGCAACATAGCCATTACGCTAATTGCTGGTCCCAACATTTTACTCATCTATTCATCTACTGATAGACACTTAGCTTGACTGCATCTCTTGGCTATTATGAATAGTGCAGCAATAAGCAACAGAGTTCTGATACACTCTTCAATAAGCAGTGCTGGGGAGATTTGGATGTCCACGTGCAGAATCTTTAACCTATACACAATTAAGACAAAATGGATTAACGACTTACATAGAAGACCTGAAACTGTGCAATTACTAGAAGAAAACATAGGGGAAATAATTCAGGACATGTGTCCAGGTGAACAATTTTTGGATAAGGCCTTAAAAGTACAGGCAAGGAGGGACCAGCAGTTAGCGTAATGGCTTTGTTGCTGGACTCCCATGTAGCCGACCATGGTTCGAGTCCCGAACCTGGTGGCTTACACTCATGCCAGGTGCGTGTGCGTGCGTGCCCAAGATCCCAAGAGTAGATGAGAAGGAGAAGTGTGGATGAATGGAGGAGAAGGGATTATGGCGTGGCCATCGCCCCTGAGGGGTGATTTCTTGCTTTCTGTCTCTCTGTCTCTCTGTGTCTTTCTGGTGAGTGCACACACCCTATAGCAAAAACCTCTTAAAAAAAAAAAAAACACACTAAAAAGTACCGGCAATGAGAGCAAAAATAGATAAATGGGACTACAGCAAATTAAAAGGCTTCTGCACAGCAAAGGAAACAACAGAGGGAAGAGAGTCTGAAGAATGGGAGGAAATGTTTGCAATTTAGAAAGGTTCTTGCTGACAGTTTTCCTTTCTAGACATGGAACAGAACACTTGTAGTCTGGGTATTTAAATTGCTAGTTGTTCTAGCTAACGTAATTGGAATGCACAGAAAAGGGGCTGAGCTATGAGAGCGTCTGATCTGGTGGAAGGAGGAGGCTGTCGGAGCACTTTTTCTCAATTATTTTTCACCAACTGTGTATCTATTTCTGCCCCAACTTCTGCTGCAGTGAGGTATGGACTGCATGGCGCGTAAGACTACCGCAGCCTCCTAGTATCTATTTCTGCCCCAACTTCTGCTGCAGTAAGGTATGGACTGCATGGCGTGTAAGACTCCATTGTGCTCTACCGCAGCCACCTTCTAAAGTCTCCTGCTATTTTGGTAGCAGCGATTATATTAAGCTCCCTGGTTTAGATGGGAAAGCAGAAACTTCCATCCAGGATTGTTCCCAGGGAGACTCTTCCCTCTTTCTCAAATGCCCCATTCACTGTCCTCCTCAAATTCCCCTTACTTCATTCAACAGCAAAAGCTTCGCAGCCTTACTGTTCAACAATGTCGCAGCTTCACCCCCAGAGTGATCCTAGCACCAGCTGTGTTATTCTCTCCGATTTTTTTCACTGATGAAGGAAAATGGAAGGGAAAGATAAACAAGGAAGGACAGGAGAAAGGAAGAGCTCGTATGAAAAACCACAGAACAGAAGTGCAAGGAGACATAGTGAAAGCAAGTGAAGGAGAGAAGACATGCAGTGGAAGTCAGAGAAAAAAGAGGCAAGCAGAGAAGGGCTGGCATTCAGGTATACGGAGGGCTTCCTCTGGGGAAGACATCGTGCTAATCGCTTTCCGTACAGTGTTTAAGTTTAAAGAAAAAGAAGAAAGTGTGCGTAGCATATTTACATGGATAACTTTTGTTTTTCTTGCCTAAGAATTACTGGTACTAGATTCTCAAATGGTCAGTTCTTGATAGCTTAATATATACAGGGAGGGCCAGCAGGTGGAGTGGTGGTTAAGGTGCTGGACTCCCACATGGTCCACCATAGCTCAAGTCCTGCACTTAGAGGCATGCTTTCTCACTTTCCCTCTCTCTCTCTTCCTCTCTGGTAAGCACACATGCCCTATAGCAAATTAAAGAATAATAATAAATAAAATTAAAGATTAAAAAAAACTATGTAATGGAGGAAGATTTAAAAATTGGATGAGGAATATATTTACAATTATCCTAACATAAAGTAATAGTAATAAAAATATTTTAAAAATAAACAGAGGGAAAAACATGTTTTCAGAAATGCATACCTCTTTTCTTTCTTTTTTTTGTTTGTTTTTTGGAGAGGTTTTTTGCTATAGGGTGCATGCGCTTGCCAGAAAGACAGAGAGAGACAGAGAGACAGAAAGCGAGAAATCACCCCAGGGAGGATGGCCACGCCACAATCCCTTTTCCTCCATTCTCCTCTCAGGTTCTTTGGCACGCACGCACACACTCTCAGCATGAGTTTAAGCCACCAGGTCTGGAACTCAAACTGCGGTTGGCTACATGGCAGTTCAGCGACATAGCCATTACGCTAACTGCTGGTCCCAAGAAATGCATGGCTCTTTTCAAAAAATAAATATCATAATGTATTGTTTTTCTTCTCATTTCATCCCAGCACCTCAACCTCAATTTTATATTTTTTTCTATGTAGTTAAAAAGGTCAATATTAAAAGAAGAAAAATTTCTGTTATATTGTGTTTAATATTTTCTGGTATGATAATTGAGAGACTTTAGTTATGTGCTCTTAAATGATGTGTCACCATGGAAACCAGATCTTTTGACAATTATTCTATTTTAGTGCAAATCAATACAAAAGGGTTAAAAAAATACCCTGTTCTTGAATCCTGAGACTCGGTCACAATTAAGTTTCTCCCTGCCTCTCTAACCATAGTTTTCATGAGGATATTTAAAACTTTTTCTCTGACCTATTTTACTTCTCATCAAACTGATTTGAAAAGGACTAGTTCTTTAACCATGAAAGCCGATGCACTCAGTAACAGTGAACGCCCAGCAGGAGTTTTTGCACTTAATTCAAATAGACAAATATCATGAGAGTTTGTTATGTAATCCAGAAGATGATATATTGTGTTTGCAGTTGAACAGAGAAAAAAGTCGATTTTTTTAGAGACAGATACACAAATTATCTAAGAGATGATTCAGTTGTCAAAAGGACATTGTTTGGGAACCAGCAGTTGGCGTAATGGCTATGTTGCTGGACTCCCACGCAGTCGACCGTGGTTCGCATCCCGGACCCGGTGGCTTAAAACTCACTCCAGGCGCATGTGCGTGCGTGCCCAAGATCCCGAGAGGAGAATGGAGGAGAAGGGATTGCGGCGTGACCATCCCCCCTGGGGGGTGATTTCTCACTTT
>NW_006159861.1:1017606-1018260 GCF_000334495.1 Tupaia belangeri chinensis | reverse complement strand
AGGGGGTGATTTCTCGCTTTCTGTCTCTATGTCTCTCTCTGTCTGTCTGGCGAGCGCACGCGTTCTATAGCAAAAACCTCTCCAAAAAAAAAAAAGACATTGTTTGACACTGTCAGAAAGAAAAAAGAAAAGAAAACGTTAGTTACCATCTCCTCTGCGTTTTTGCAGCAATTTTATGAGTCTCATCATTAGTAGTGACCACAGTATCACAGTGAATATAATTCTAAAGCGCTTTTCTCCAGAAACCATGTCAGAATCGCCATGATAACCCTAACACAGCATCAGGCACTTAGCGGGCTCTCGGTCCATGCTGTAGAGAAAAGCAATTACAGCGAACATCGATCGTCATGTGTGGACGTGCACGGCTCTAATATCCATTTAAAACTAGTATCTGCTGAGTTGAGTTGGTTTATCAGGGAGGAGAAAGCATTCAGTCATCAAAATAGATCATTTAGTAGAACTGCACCTTCTGTATTAGTTATGAAATCATTATCCAGGGAGAGGTGTGGCAGGGTCAGCCCAATGTGGCTCCACAGACTTCAGCCACCCTATAAAGAACAGCAGATCCCTATTCTAGGTACCCGGACAACTTACCGTCTGTTTCCTGTCCCGCGCATGCGTGCGGGCACCCACTGTGTGTGGTGGTTGGAGAGA
>NW_006159861.1:955333-1017397 GCF_000334495.1 Tupaia belangeri chinensis | reverse complement strand
AAGAGCGGTCAGCACTCCGGAGGGCAGCCTGAACTCTGCAGTGTCCTGGACCTGGTGGCCCTACCGTAACGCCTCTGTGCTCTTAGAAGGAAGCCCTCGTCCTTCCCATTCTTCACCATATCCCTACGTCCCATCCTGTCTGTACTGCATCCTTCAAACCGAGGAAGAGTCAGATGCCTGCACTGAGCACATATTTATAACCGATCGGCAGGCTCGTCATACTTTCTCTGAGGCACCGTGGTTCCCCCTAGTGCTTTTGCCATTTCTATAGGCTCTGCACCATTCCAGGTCTTTGGTCTCCCCTATTCCCAGATCATGGTAAAGTTCCCACAACTGCTCAAAGTCAGGATTCCTACAGAATAATGTGTCTGACAACTACTGCCGAGCTGCACTCACCGGAAGGTCAACTGTGGCAACGCCAATGCCACCACACTCCACTCGGCTCTCCCTCCTCTGGCTCTCAGCTTGTCTGTCTCTGTCGATCCCACATCTGGATTTTCTCTCCTGACCTCCACTTTCACTCTAGCTTCTAGGACTTCCCACAGCACCAGGTAAGAGAGACTATCTTTCTGTTTCAGGTTCAAAGGATGTTCACCGGGGCGTGGCAGGAGGCACTCGACACCCCATCGCTATTGAGGTTCCTCATCCCTCTCCTACGTGACCAACACTGGAAATAATATTTAGCAAGTGGCATAATTCAGAATTTTAAACTACCATTTCAGAGAGCTCTCTGGGGCTGTCTATGGATTGCCCTTCGCCTCGTAGTATCTTTTTCACACTGAGCATATACAAACGGGGGAGTTAATTTCCATCCTCATCGTCCACGTCACTTCCAGACTCCCATCTTCTCAGGCAGGAAATGAAATGAGCATCCCTTGGCACCGCCTTGGACGTGTTCTCTCCCTTCTGCTGAGATGGGCACAGCACCCAGGAACGTGTGCGTAGGAAGGCCTTGGTCAGCCGTGTCCTGCCTCTTCGCAGAAACTTCATGAGAGTGTAAAAACAGAAAGGAAACTGTTTTATATTCTAAGCCTTCCCTCGGAAACACAGGGCCCATGGCGTATTCCCAAACTTTCTTTCCAATTATGCTCTACATCTAAATAGCGCGGCTACACTTCTCACTTCAGGACTCGGAATTAGCCTGAGGCTACTTAAACTGTTACTTGCTAACAAGTTAATTTGATCAGGATCTCTCCTGGCTCTTCTGCCTTCTTAATCCTTTAAAGCGGGGGGCCAGCCAACGTCAGCCCTGCGCCAGATCAGACCTGCCACCTGCTTTCGGACGGCCCGTAGCTGAGAACGATTTTTACAGACGCATGCTAGCACTCAGCTGGACGAGGGGGAACACTGACTTCGAACCACAAAGCTGATTCGATTGATTAGCACTACAACTAAAACTTGTGTTTCCAACACGTGAACTCAGTTATTTTGAATTCTATCCATAAAAACTCGTGGAAATGTGTCTGTTATATAAGTATCTGCATCATACCCTGGATTTCGGCTCTTCGCCCATGAAGCCTAAAGTACTACCTCTGGTCCCTTACAGGGAATGTCTGTCTGCCCCTGCCTGCTTCCACTGGAACATCTAAAACACTCGATTCCACAGAATCAGAGTGGAATCCTGGGTGCTAAGGGCTTAGGGCAAAGAGAAACGGGAAGTTGGTGGCTAAAGTGGCTGGATCCCACTTGGCCAACTACATCGTTTGAGTCCTGGACCCGGCAGCTTGAAAAACACGTCAAACGCATGTGCATGTGTGTCCAGAATCCCAAGGGGAGAATGATGGAGAGGGGACTGCAGTGCGGTCATCACCCCTGGAGGGTGAGTTCTCATTCTCTCTCTCTCTGTCTCTAGCAAATTTATTTTTTTTTGAAATGTGTTAAGAGAGATCACATGTTAAGTGTTCTTACCAGGATGAAAGAAAAACACAAACACAAAGAGGACATTCAGAGGTATTCCACAAAACACAAAGGAAAATATCCATCACAATTTCCTGAAGGCAGGACCTCTAGGGTGCCACACTGTGCTTTTTCCGTATTAAACTACAGTATTTGCTTCTCTGCTTGCTATAATGCATAGTAGCTAAACAGGGTAAACAGCAGCTTGCGATCCTCCTTTTCATACTAAAACAGGCATTATTACTTTTAAACTAGTACTCTCTTCTACTATTAACTGAGTGTATTTAGCATTAGGCTTTCTATATTTCACACACGCTCTGAGGAAGGCATTAATCTTCTTGCAAACTGATGACATGGAGGGTCAGAAGGGCAAACGGACTTATAAGCCACAGAGCTAGTACCAGGCCCAGCTCAGTCTGACATGGAGTCCTCCCTGCTGTCTGCCCTCTCGTTCTCCGCGTCCTTTACCTTTGTCCTCAAGGGAGCAACTCCTCCCTCTGTCCACTCTGCCCTCTACTCCCAGTACAAGCAGCCGAGCTAACCTAGGGATCCGGAAGTGGAGCAATCGCTATGTCCCGGTGCTAACTTGAATGTTCAATTCTCTGATCTAGCTTAAATCACAAAGTCCACAGTGCATTTTTTAGGCAAAGTCAAAGACCCAGGCCAGGAATGGGACCAGGGATGAGCTGCCGTGCCAGATCTCCCTTCCAGAAATCATTAGACGTGGAGAAACGGCAGCAGGGAGGGGAGGTAGAGGGTGGGGTGGTGCCGAGTTACTGCAGTAATAAATCAGGCCAGGCTGACTTGGCTTTACCCTGGGCGCCGTTACCTACGAAGGTAAAGATCTATATCCCATTACGGGAAACATGAAGTCATTCATCAAGAAAAGAAAGCTTTAACAATAGATAACTCCAGGTTAACGAATCCACTTCAGCTGTGAACTCGCTGTCACACTGGCTTCGGGTCACATGACTAGTACTTTGTTGACATGGGTACTATTTTTACTTAGATGATTATCGATGCTTCTGTCTACTCTATCTGGGCGTGACCCTAGGACCCTGAAGTCCACCTGCAGGGATGCCATCTACAGGATGCTATCTGAGTAATGACCCCTCTGAGCAAACTGTTCTAACACTGGTTAGCCAGCTCACACCGTACTGACTCCCTTCAAAGGTGCATCTGGGACCACTGGGACAGGTCTGCCACCGTGACGTCACTGAGCACCTAGACAGCATTTGGAAATGCCTGAAGACTTGTAGTCAAAAATTACTACGAATTTTTTCATCTGTTATTTTCTCGTAACTTTATTTAGATCAGGTTGTCAAATTACTACGAATTTTTTCATCTGTTATTTTCTCGTAACTTTATTTAGATCGGGTTGTCTAACATTTTTAAGAATGTAATTTAACTAACTGCTGCACTTACAGGCAGTTGTATTTTCTGATTGCCCGATCTCTAACAGTAAGCGGTGCTGATAGGGGGAATAGTGGCTTTGTTACTAAAGATGTGTCACGTGGTGGAGCTCCGTAAGTTCACTGTAGTAAGAATAAATAAAGGAGCCGAACACAGCAATCCATGTTCTAAGATTCGTTACCCACAGGAAAATACCAAAGGTACTGAAATGTACTCCAAAAACCCAAAAGAGATAGGGCCAGCAGGTGGCGTGGTGGTTAAAGGAGCTTGCCTCCTACATGGCCAACCGTGGTTCGAGTCCCAGACCAGGCAGCTTGCTTTCTCACTTTTTCTCTCTCTCATTCTGTCCCTCTCTGGTCAAATTAAAAATTAAATAAATAAACAAAAGTTAAATAAAATGATTCTTTAAAAAAGAAAAATCCAGAAAGAGAGAGAAATGCCAAATGATTATTATTGAATAATAAAGATGCTTCTCTAAAATATATAGGTCTGAAAATAGCTGTATAAATAGAATTAAAAATAACAACAAGGAACTGAGAGGGCCTCATTTGTGTTCTCACTAAGAAAGGCTGGGCCGGGCAGTACCAGGGGTATGAAAGGGAACAATTCTACAAGGCTCACAGTAATACCAAGATGACCCCAAGATGAGGCCTGTATTAAACAGACCCACAGAGTCTTTGGACGTCTCTGAGTCTTTGCAGCTCATACCGTAAATGACCTTTCCCCTCAGAATGGAAAGACTAGACCTGAACTTGTGCATCTGTTTCCTGACCCCTTTCCCAGCCAAGGATGAATTAAATCAGAGTTTTCTTCAGATCTAGCTTAATCTATTATACTACTGCCTGGGGCAACACCTGTCCCAGAAGGTTGTTTCTTCTTTTCAATCACTTGAAATTGTTTAACCAGGGAACCAAGCTTATCATTGCCTAATAATCCATTCATTGCCTTATTAAAAAAATAAATGTTGGGACCAGCAGTTAGCGTAATGGCTATGTCGCTGGACTCCCATGTAGTCGACCGCGGTTCACGTCCCGCACCCGGTGGCTTAAAACTCACACCAGGCGCGTGTGTGTGCGTGCCCAGGATCCCGAGAGGAGAATGGAGAAGAAGGGATTGCGGTGTGGCCATGCCCCCTGGGGGGTGATTTCTCACTTTCTGTCTCTATGTCTCTCTCTGTCTGTCTGGCGAGCGCATGCGGCCTATAGCAAAAAGAACTCTCCCCCCAAAAAAATAAAATAAATAAATAATAAATAAATAAATGTGCTCAGCCTCTATTGCACCAACTTGACCAACTGAGCTGCCCAGTGAGTCCTTGTCAGGCTTCTTTTTCCAAGTGTACCAATGACTTACAAACACTGATATGTTCTATAATGTTTTTTGTGTGTCCATTTTGTCTGCATTAATTACTTATAACTGAGGATTTGGCATGCTCGTGGTCCTTACAACACCTAGCAGGACTTCCTACAAAGTAATTACCAAAAAAAAAAAAAAAAAATTGCAATATTGATGTTTCTGCTAAAGGAATACCATGTGTTCTCAAACTAGGTCAGTATTGCATATTCATAGTGGTCTATCAGACTGAATAGTTTGAAATGAAACTTCTACTTAAAAATGTATTTATTTATAATAAGCCAGGTTCCAGAAAGAATTTAAGATAACTTGAAAAGAGTATTAAAATACAGCAAGAGAACATGAATGAGCAAGGGGAAGAAAAAAGAAAACAAAAGTAGAGTTACAATGTGCATCTAATTCGTTAAGTTCTAGCCTGGGTATGGAAGAATTAGCAAAAACAAACACTACAAGAAGTCTATGTAAAATAGTACAGATAAGTCATGAAGCCTGAAAGGGAGGGCAGTGTGGTGAGTTTAAAGATATCCTGATTTAGTATACTGAAATAGATAATGGGCCCCTCTCACATTTACATATTGCTTTACCGTTTACTAAGCATGTTGAGTACATTTATTTTCTTGTATCAGTAAGTCCGCATTAGAAATGAGGGAACGAAATCTCGTAAGAAAGAGTGATTCACCAGGACAAGTTGCCTTCTGTCGATTATAAATACCACGTACTTTCAGGTGAAGCAAAATTAGAAGACCTCTTATTAGAAATCTCCACCCAACCCTGTTGACAAATGAGACATTTCTGTATCAGCATATTTTTCAGATACCCTTTCCAGATTAGGCTGAGCCATAGGGACCAGCAGTTAGCATAATGGCTGTGTCGCTGGATTCCCATATAGTCGACCGCAGTTCGAGTCCTGGACCCAGCAGCTTAAACTCACGCAGGGCATGTGTGTGTCCGTGTCCAGGATCCCGAGAGGAGAATGGAGGAGAAGGGATTGCGGCATGGCCATCCTCCCTGGGGGGTGATTTCTCACTTTCTGTCTCTGTCACTCTCTTTCTGGCGAGCTCATGTGCCCCATAGCAATAAAACCTCTCCAAAAAAAAGAAAAAGAGAAAAAAAAGATTAGGCTGAGCCATATGGAATTGAATTTTATACAGCAAAAACGGTTAACCTTTGTATCAGCCATTTCAAATGCCCAACCTAATAGTTTGGATATCAGAGAAAATATAATGTGACCTTGACCTGAAGGAGCAAAATCCGTTTAAGCTGACTTGATCTGCAGCTTGTAAGTCAGACATGTCTTTCCTGAGGAAGAGAGAGAAACCAAGACATGACCGACCGTCAGTAAACACGCTGACTCCCGTTTTAGAGTAACTCCGCTGTGACAAACCCTAGACTCTGGTTCTGTTTTCTGGAGGAATGTTTTGGACAGATATTAAAAACTGTATCCTACAGAACAATTGGAGAACAAAGTCAGCTCGACAGTCTTGGAATCCTGGTTCCAATGAGCCATGTGACACTAGGCAGGTTACGTAAACTTCTGTGTATGTGAGAGCTGAAAATGGTCCCATGACCCCCTTTCACACAAATGCTGTAGAAATAGCAGTTTTCTCTTTCTATTTGAGCTCCTTAAAAATTCAGAGCCAAGTTGGAAGCTCAACTCTAAGAATCCTGTTAACTTTTGTGGTCTACACATTAATATTTTCTCTGCTTTTCAGCTACTACTACTTTGTATTTCTCTCAGGATTAATTACCTACTTCTTGTTTATTCCACTTTAACTAGACAGTGATTTGTTTTCCATGCTCTTCAAATCTTTTGTGGTATAAATTAGGTTAAAATAATCAAAGGTGCTGGATTCCCACATGACAGGTAATGGTTTGAGTCCCAGAACTGGTGGTTTGCTTTCTCACTTCCTCTCTCCCTCTCTTTCATCAGTCTCTAGTGAATTTATGTGCCTTATAGCAAATTTAAGAATAATAATAAATAAAATTAAATTATTTTTAAAAATAATCAATAAATAATTACATGTGTATGTATTTACTTTGAAAATGTTGACTGAGGTTGACTCCCATTAAGAAATCTGCTAAGCTAAACATATGTATAAACTCAAGCAAAAGAAATCACTGACTGTAGCCAGTAGTAACACAGCATGTTATAAAACCCTCTCTCAGGAAAAAGAAAATAAACAGATTTCAACATCCACTGCAAATAAAAATTACATCGTAAAATATTAGATTTGTAGGCTTAGTGATTGTTGCTACAAGTTAAACCAAAAGAAATTATATAGGATGACAATAAACCATATCCATCAATATCACTGCTAAATGGTATTTAACTCTGATATGCACAAATACAAATTAATCTATCATACTTCTTGGAACTATGGCAAGGTTTATATCTGCAATTCAAGATACCCCATTAGTAAAAGCTTATCCAATTAGTGAAAGCACATTCATAATACATTGATCATTAAATAATACACTTAATAGTATATGCTCTAATCAAATCACTCTATCCAAATACATCAACTCCAAGAGGCAATTACATCTAAGAAAATTCAAATATTTTCATGACGCAAGTGTAGAGCTAAGTACTGAATGAAGCAAAAACCATAAACAAATGTAGAAAGTGGATTATGTTCTGGAAATGCACAGGCACTGAAATCCACCTCTACAAGAGAGCAACGAGTGAATGAGACTGAAAAGTAAATCATTCCAGTGACTCTTCTGAAGCTAATTTAGAGTCATGGAGACTGCGATTCAGCCCCCATGATTCTAAATTAGAATTAAGTCAAAAGGCAGATAACAGGCTCAAAGGCTTAACACAAAAATGAGCCCAGTAAAGATAAGCAGACTGATATGTGGTTCTGATCTCGTACATACATGTCAGGAAGAAACAAGTATGCATACTCCACTGGAGCTAAAGAACAATAACCACCACAATGACAACAATAAATCTAGAAAGCTATATGATTAAAAAAAAAGTACACTAAAGATATGCTCTTCCTGATTATTCTAAAGTGAACAATCTCATTCACTGAGACACATTTTAGATAAGACCTTACCATACTTTGTAAACCCAGAAACAGAGGACTTATTTTGCCAATGTGGTATTGATATTTTACTTTTATGTTTGTTAATATCTATTGATTATTTGTTGCATTTTTTCCTACCTGCCCTCACTAAAGATTATATAAATGTAGTTCTGGACGCTGTTCGCATTCTCACTTCCTAACAGAGAAACCGAATGCCCCCAAAAGCCAGGGGCATTGACTAACCTCAGTTTACAACTGAGTCCTTCCCCGGGACTGCCCTCAGTCGAAAGGAGCTGTCTCACTGTAGATTACCCTCTTGTGGCAACCTCTACCCGAGGTGTAGTGATGCAGAGATACTCAAACTGGATGTCTGTGAAGGGTCATACCAGTTGTAGAGCTTTCACTGAAATCTGCTGCACCTGCTTGCTCACACTCTCCTTCTGGGCAATCCTAGGCCCTGCGCAGAAAACTTCCTCTAGTCAAATCTCCGCTCCTGAGAAACATGACCTACGAAGCTGTGAAGAACATAAAAGTAAGGTTTGCTATAATTGTATGTTACAGAAACGAAACAAGGGTGTATAATCAGTGGAATATGTAAGGGCTTATTTTTTCGTAGAGAGAAACAGAAGTCAGAGTAGAATAGATACTCTAAGATTTAAATAAAAGAACACTATTTTTATTCACACATATTATAGAAGACAACTACTTTTCAAATGTAACATATGTGACAATTCCCAGAAGATATTCAATTGAGAACAGTAAAATGCAACAGATGAAACCTTGAACCCTAAAAGACCCCATGTTTATGCACTGCAAGCAGCAAAATTACTAGATGCTTCACCTGTTGTTAAAATACGAAAACAACGTGCACCAGGATCTGGGTGAACGACTTTTCATGGTTTGGGTTCTTTTAAAGAAAAAATGGCATCTACTTAAAAGGCTCTTTGCCTTGCTTCCTTTTTATCCTGATATTACTACGATTTTAGGAATAGGATGAAACTGTGTGTAAATGTACATATATGTGTGTATGTATACACATATATACTTGGACCTTTCCAAAAAATGATGAAATTTATTCTTTTTCAGTTTTAGTAAGCTAGGAATCTTATTTATATTGTTTGCCCAGAATTTACAGAGCCCAGAAAATATGGCACATTATTCTTTTTAAAATAAGTAAAAATTTTTTAAGCGTTACAGTTTTACCGTTGGTACAAGAGATGTTTCAGGTGAAAAATGCAATTAGCTTCCCAAGAGATTTAAGTTTATAAAGGAAACTAATAATCAAAATGAACTTTTGCTAAAATTAATATCGGGAAAGAAAATTACCAGGCCCTTTAACATCACCTCATGTGGGGGGTCCTCATTGTATGAAATAATACTGTATTATTTTCCAAAGAGCATCATACTCAGATTAGAATTCCTATAATAAAAAAATTCATATGTTATTAAAGTTGTTATAAGTAAGGTGGTTTAGTTTTCCATTTAATATCTATGATAAAAAGATATTCTAATTGACTAATTCTAAGAGACCGTCATTCTTATTTTTACTGTATATCATCCCTGTATAGCATATGTTTCCATATTTGCCGTTAGCACATATGAAGTTAATCCTTTTATTCAAGGTATAATAAATCAGTTATATCAGTTAGGGTCAAGTCATGGGGTTGGTTCAATTACAGGCTTATTTATCTCTAAAATACTGGAGTTTTATTAGTTAAGGCACAGCCTTAAAATAAAACAGAATGTGCCACAGCCTCAGAATTCTCGCTTCTTCTGTCTTCTTGCTCAAATATCCTCCATATGTGATCTCTTCCTCGTGATCTAAGATAGCATTTTCAGTTCCAGCCATCACATCTGTAATCCAGCCAACAAGAAGGATGAAAGAGGCAAACAGAAATCATATGCATTCTACTTGAGATCCAAGTACAGGATTGCACCCAACACCTGTGTTCATGTCCATTGGCCAGAATGGAGTCACCTTGCCAATCTAGACTAACAGGAGGATAGATGCACTCTTTATTCTGGAAGGCAAGAAAAATCCTGGGAAAATTCTGTGACTGTAGAAGGTGGACTAAATACTGGGGACAACTAGCAGCCTCTGCAAAAAAAAAAAGAATTTAAGGAGGAAGACTCTCCGTTCACAAACACTGTTTTCTTTCCTGCAGAGTAAACAAGCTCAGCCCGGAGAAGGGGTCAAGATGCACTTGGGTTCCGGTTTCCAACCACAACCCATGTTGAACCCCCATCCCTGGATTAGAGAGTTCCTGGACAACTAGCAGCCTCTGCAAAAAAAAAAAGAGTTTAAGGAGGAAGACTCCGTTCACAAACACTGTTTTCTTTCCTGCAGAGTAAACAAGCTCAGCCCGGAGAAGGGGTCAAGATGCACTTGGTACCAGTTTCCAACCACAGCCCATGTTGAACCCCCATCCCTGGATTAAAGAGTTCCTTCCCAAGTTATAATCTGGCTCTCTTGGTGTCACTCTAGTCTTTTACAAAACCCATAGAGACTAAACTAAATTATTGGAGCTGAGCAAATCAATATCTCAAGGTGTTCATTGAGCTTCATATAAATGTCTTACTTATGTAAACAGACATTACCACAAAACTTAATGAGAATTAACAATAGCAAGTGCTTATTCTTTAGTGTTTTCTGATTATGAGATGTGTATTATCCTCATCACCTTTCTAGATTAAAACACAATTGAGGAGGCCAGCAGATGGCACAGTGGTTATGTCACTGAGGACAGCACATGAACCCTAAGGCAAAAATCTCTTAAAAACAAACAAAAAACACAATTGAAGAAAAAAGAGGTAAGCAGAGTCAGCAGCTGGCATGATGGTTAAACTGGTAGATCCCACATACCAAGTCTTTGATCTGGCAGCCTAAAAAGAAATGCTAGGCATGTTCGCATTCGTGACCCAAAATCCAAGGATAAAGGAGAAGGGACTGTGGTGTTGACATCTGCCCTGAGGGGTGTGATTTCTCACTTTCCATTTCCCTGTCTCTGTCTCTTTCCAGCAAATGCACATGCTTATTAGCAAAAGCAAACAAACAAAAAACGAAACAAAACAAAACAAAACAAAACAAAAAAACAAAAAGGAAGAAAGGAAAAAGAAAAAGAAAGAGAGAAAAAAAATTTACTAAAAGAGGGTAAGTAAACTGTTCTGGGGGCCAGAAGGTGATGTGGTAAAGTGCTAAACTCCCATATGACCCACCACAGTTCAGGTCTTGGACCTGGTGACTTGAAAAATCATGCTGGGCACACGTGCATGTGTGCCCAAAATTTTAGGAAGAGATTAGATGAAGGGATTGTGGTGTAGCCACCCACCCTGGGGGGTAAGTTTTCACTTTTCCTCTCTCTATCTCTCTCTGACAATTGCAAATGCCCTCTGGCCAAAAAAAAATAAAATACAATAAAATAAACAACAACAAAAACTGTTCTGTGTCAGAAAGCAGACTAGAGAGATTCAAACCTAGGCAGTTTACTCAATAGCATCCTTCACTATACTGACTCAACTTTTCCTCCAGCCAAGCTAATTTACTGACTAGCAAATATACAAATGTATTAGACAGAATCTCACAACTTAGTAGCTGAAGAATTCCTTGTAGTTCTCATAGAAGACAGATGAAGAAAGGTCACACAGAGAGCAGCGTCAAGGAAGAAATTACAACCCTGTTCTCCCTGAAAACAGAGTGAAGAACTGACACAGGTCTAAAGCCAGGTTTCACCTAGGCATATTCTTCTATTCTATGCAAAGTATTAACCAGCATTAACCATTCTAGTGGAAGTCTACTGAAAGAGAGTAGTCACTAAAGAGTTTCGCTAACTTTAAAACAAAGGAAATCTATTTAGTTGAAAAACTGTGGCAATATATACTATGGAATACTACTTAGCCATTAAAAAAAGAGAAAGAGAAATCTTTGCATTTGATAGAGTGGATGAATATGGAAGCTTTAATACCAAGTGAAACAAGCCAGAGACAATGAAAGAGAGGCATTGTATGTCCCCACTGAATATATACAGTATGTCTGCACTCTATGGGTATAAAAACATGGAGAAGTAAGTGAAGCTAGCCAGACAATGAAAAAGAGGCATTGTATGTCCCCGCTTGATATATATGGAATGTCTGCACTCTGTGGCAGAAACTGAAAGACGGGAAGATATAAAAACATGAAGAGGTACCAAAAGATGACATAATGGTTATGTCACTGGATCCCCATATAGTTGACTGTGGCTCGAGTCCCAGACCAAGCAGCTTAAAACTCACACTGAGCACGTGTGCATGCATGTCAAAATCCCAAGAGGAGAATGGAGGAGAAGGGATTTCAGCATGGTCATCCCCCTTGGGAGGTTGTTTCTCGTTTTTTGTCTGTCTCCCTGGTGAGTGCATGTGTCCTATAGCAAAAATCTCTCAAAAAAAAAAGAAAAGAAAAGATAAGATGGAGAGCAACTGTGGATACCAGAGACAGAGTGGGAGGAGAGTGGGAAATGGGAATGAGATGGGAGAAAAGGAATAAAGGGAAAAAAGAAGCAAAATATTTAATGGACACAAATTGTTAATGATAATGTGTATGGTAATATCTTTGACAGGACAGTATATTCATGGTGGGAAACCTCATTCTATATGCTGTAAAGACATACAGTGAATGAATGTTAGAAAAAGAGAGAGGGGGACCAGCAGTTAGCGTAATGGCTATGTCGCTGGACTCCCATGTAGTCGACCACGGTTTGAGTCCCAGACTTGGTGGTCTGAACTCACGCCTGACGTGTGTGCGTGCGTGCCCAAGATCCCGAGAGGAGAATGGAGAAGAGATTGTGGCATGGCCATCCCCCCTGGGGGGTGATTTCTCATTTTCTATCTCTCTGTCTCTCTCTGTTTTTCTGGCGAGCACACACGCCCTATAGCAGAAACTTCTCCCAAAAAAAGAAGAAAAAAAAAGAAAGAGAGAGAGAAGAAAAAAGTAAAAGAAAGACGACTGAAAACAAAACAAAACAAAGGAAAACAAAAAAACCCTAGAGAGTTACAGGATTTTTTTTCCTATCATGGACAGTTTCCTCTTTCTATTTTTTTTTGAAAGAAAACTATATATATATTTTATCATTTTTTTACAAATATTTTTGCTATAGGTGTGTGTGCTTGCTGGAGACAGAAAGTGAGAACTTGTCACCGGAGGTGTGGCCACGCTACAATCCCTTCTCCTCCAGTCTCCTCTCAGGATTTTGGGCATGTATGCACACAGGCCCAGTTTCAGTTTTAAGCTGCCGGGTCTGGGACTTGAACAGTGGCCAACTACATGGGAGTCCAGTGACATAACCATTACGTCATCTGCTGATCCCCATGCCATTTTTTTTTTAACTGTCTGAAGAATACGAAGAAAAGTCTTAAGAATGGCTACGGAGGGTCCGTGGGAATCCACCGGTCAGGGGTGAGGGAGAGGGAGAGGAGAGAATCACCCCGGTGAGTGCTCAGGGAGATTTCTGCTTCTTCGAGAGGCAAGATGCAGATTTATTTGAAAGGGAAAAGAACTGAATTCATACATCGATTGTATAATTCGAATAAAGTAAGTTAAACATCGAAAGTAAAGTTTTAAAATGACGAAAAGTGGGTTGCTCCAAAGGATTCAAATCAAGCATATCCCAGCGCAGCCGTATAAAGGTAGCTGATGCCAAAGACTTCTTCCTATCAAGTTTTCCACTGTGACTCAGGGAAATCCCAAAGCAGCCTTCTCTTGGGGCTATAACTACCTCATGGGGATTTCTACAGAATTTGCTAACAATAGAAAGTGTTCTTGGTTTGGATACAGACCCAGCAGGAGGTACAAAATGCCACAGGCAACTCAGTGGTCCTGCCTGGCCAATCCTGCTGGCAGGTATGATAGGAACCATATGGAAGTAGCTAAAATAGGAAATAAAGCAGCAGGTTCTGAAGGAGCCAGCGTCCCTTGCCATGGTAGAATTAACATTAGTCTAAGGTGCAAAACATCGCTGCCTTTAAAATATCCAGCCTTGACTTAATATTACCAATCTGTGGTGATGCACTGGATATTTTTCAACATATTTGCTGACTGCGTTTTTAATTATGTGATTAATGACTGAAGTAACCACATTTTTTAAAAAGAAAATAGGAGACAAAGAATATCTGTGCAGGTATTCTTTGCCCAGCAGAATTAGTATTCTACAGACACTAATGTGATAGGATGATTTTAAAGCACAGTGCGCCTTATACCTCCTGATAAAAGTGCACTTCCCTCCCGAGAGAACATCAAACGGTCTGTACGTTTTCCCTAAAAGAACATTTTCTGTTTGGAACTGCCATGTGAGGCCATGATTGGTAAGCAACTGTATGAACGACAGGGAACTGTCAGAAAAGTGAAAATTGGGACCAGCAGTTAGCGTAATGGCTATGTCGCTGGACTCCCATGTAGTCGACCGCGGTTCGTGTCCCGGACCCGGTGGCTTAAAACATGCAGGGCATGTGTGTGTACATGCCCAAGATCCCGAGAGGAGAATGGAGGAGAAGGGATTGCGGCGTGGCCATCCCCCCTGGGGGGTGATGTCTCACTTTCTATCTCTCTGTCTCTCTCTGTCTGTCTGGCAAGCGCACGCACCCTATAGCAAAAACCTCTCAAAAAAAGAAAAAAAGAAAAGTGAAAATTGTCCACCAAATAATCCTCCATATGCAAAAATCAACTCTAGATTTAAAATTGAGAGACATTTTAGGTCAGGCTCTCTTGAATAAGACATCCCTAAAGGAAGAATTCTATCACTATAATTTATACAGAAACATCTTCCAACTGAATAAAGCATCAATAATTTCAGAATACATACAAGCAAGAAAGGCAACAAATGTGGGATCTTTGCATAAACCCCACTCTATACAAGGTACACGGCCCTCCGTTTTCCACACACAGTGCTTAAATCCGTATCTCCTGCATTTATTGTGGGAATTCATATTCTCACAAACGTCTAGCATGTGTCACAGGTAGGTACAATATACTATTTTTGTGGAGGAGTGAGTAGAAAAGGATTTTTTTTTTTTTTGGAGAGGTTTTTGCTATAGGATGTGTGTGCTTGCCTGAAAGACAGAGAGAGACAGAGAGACAGAAAGCGAGAAATCACCCCCCAGGGGAGATGGCCATGCCTCAATCCCTTCTCCTCCATTCTCCTCTCAGGATCTTGGGCACGCACGCACACGCACCTGGCATGAGTTTAAGTCACCGAGTCCGGGACTCGAACTGCGGTCGACTGCATGGGAGTTCAATGACATAGCCATTACGCTAACTACTGGTCCCAGAAAAGGATTTTAAAAAGAAACAGTCATCAGAATGGAGTATATCCCTGAGCAATTTCCAAGGAAAAGTGCCATGCTCAGCTACTTCATACACAGTTCCTCTAATCCTTGTTGTCTTCCATTTATATCATCAATATTAATAATCACATATCAACTTTTTCACAATTTGTCTTTTTTTATTATTTTTTGAGAGTTTTGTGTTTTTTGTTTTTTGTTTTTTTTGTTTGTTTGTTTATTTTTTGCTATAGGGCGCGTGTGCTCACCAGAAAGACAGAGAGACAGAAAGCGAGAAATCACCCTCCAGGGGGGATGACCACATCACAATCCCTTCTCCTCCATTCTCCTCTTGGGATCTTGGGCACACACACACATGTGCCAAGCGTGAGTTTAAGCCACTGGGTCTGGGACTCCACCTGCGGTCCACTACATGGAAATCCAGTGATACAGCCATCATGCCAACTGCTGGTTGCAATTTTTTCATAACTTATAAAAGAGAATATTTTAAAAAGAGAATCCTGTTGAAAATGGCCCAGCAGGTAGCATGGTGGTTAAGGTGCTAGAATTCCTATATGGCTGACCACGGTTCAAGTCCCAGACTTGGTGGCTTGCTTTCTCCCTTTCCCTCTCCCTCTCTCTGTCTCTCTTCTTCTGACAAAACTCATGTGAAAAAATAATAAATAAAATATTTTTTAAAAAAATAACAACTATTAAAAAAAGAATTAAAAGAAAATGGGGTGGAATATCTAATATGTTCTCTCAACTTAAAAAACATGAGAGGTTAATAAATAAATAGTAAAGAGTAAATAGTAGGGAAGACTTAGAAGATACCACATAATATAAACTTGAGGCTTTCAAAGAACATACATTAATTGAGTTGGCATTATAGTTTAGTAGTTAAGGAATCTGCCTCCCATGTGGCCGAACATAGTTCAAATCCCAGCCTGGATCCTTGCAAAACATAGCAAGCATATGTGTAGGTGTGCCTGAAATCTTAACAGGATGGAGAAATAAGGAGAAGGGATTGCGGCACGACCAGACCCCATCCAGGGGTGTTTTCTCTGTCTCCCTCTCTGACTGTCTATTTCTGGAGAGCTCACATACCTCCTGGCAATTAAAGAAACACAGAAATATTTCTATATCACCAATTTAAAGAGTCTTTAATTTCACACAGCATGAAACTTAACCCTTGAATTTACTGAATGCCCAAGCATTCTGGATGCTTCTCATGAGCATGGCATGGAAGAGCAGTAAATCAATGGGCTGGAAATGGCATCTTAGATTCCATACACTCATCATTCATTCATAAAATACTATTTGGACACCAAATACATGCCAAACATGACACTGAATGTTGGCATGTGATGATGAATGAAACAGATGTGATCGCTAACCACTTGTGTCTCACTGTCAATTTAGAGAGACATTACATAAAAGCACAGATAAATGTGTAAGTTCACACTGTGACAAGGTCTTTGAAAAAGAAGGACGCTGTCATCTAAAGAGAATACTGTGGGGGAAGGGCCGGGAGGGTGCACCAACCAGTGTCTGCATCCATCGGGAAAACCAAGGGAAGAGAGGAGGTTGGAAATCCAGGCAGAGGAACATGGGGAGGCCTCCAGCACTGACAGTGGGAGCATCTGAACACTGAACGGACGGGTCAGCGTGCTGGAGGATAATGAGCAAAGGAGACTGAAATTTGAGAAAATGTTGAAAACATTGGCAATACTACCATGAGAATCCTATTAGGTCATCAGAAAAGTCACATTTAAATGCATATGGCTTTTCCACAGCCCAATATATTCATCGGGAAGTCATTACAAGGAGATGAGCAGAAGAATGACTGATGTAAGTTCATTTGTTTGTTTGCTTTTTCCTTTTAAGTGTATTTATTTCCTTCTTCCATGAGAGAGAGAGAGAGAGAGAGGGACAGAGACAGGTAAGAACCTCAACTGGGGTCTTCATGCCATGATCCATCCCCAGCCTTAGCCAGCCAAGATCACAGGCACACCTACTTGCATGTAAGGGGACACATGGGATGAGAACCCTGGTCCTTCCCATGTGGCTTCAGCATCACGGACCATGGCTCTGACACCGTGTCACCATGGCTGGCTAAAGTTGACCTAGTTTTAAATAGGCTGTCTGGAGAGTGCCTATAGGAGAGACAACCTGAATTTCCTAGACAAGTCGCAGAAATTCTAATGTGGTTGGATATCTTAGATTTGTACAGACACTCCAAATTTCATCTTCTTGCCACAGGTAGGAAAAGATCTGACTAGAAAGTCAGATTACATCTTCTTTCTCTTCTTTCACAAGCCAACTACCTGTAAGATGCAGTTCTTTCTTTTTAATTGTGCTCACCATAAAGAGACAAAAGGGTGGGGCCGTGGGGGTAGGAGTAGGGGAGTGGAGATAGAGATAGAGGGGAAGTACCCTCCAGTGGGGTGTGGCCACGTTGCAATCTCTTCTCCATTACTTCATCCTGTTGGAACTTGGGGCATGCTTGCACATATAACCGAAATGTTTTTCAAACTTCTAGGGCTGGGATTAGAACTATAGTCTGTCAGTGGGATCCAGCTCGCTTAACCACTAGGCTACAGGGTGAGCTAATGTAAGATGCAATTCATCCCTTCTTTCCCAATATCTGGGAAGAACAATCAGAAGCAAGTTTCCCAGAGCAAGAGATTCCCATGTAAGAAATCCTATCAACGATAGTCTGATTTTACTGCAGTTCCTTTTCTGCTCCAAGGCCGTTGGCTTTCTAGCGGCCACAGAACCACTGCCAGGAAACTGTAATCTTTACGGATGTGACCACCTGGAGCCCTCACAGCCTCATGCTCACAAAGCTACAGAAATGGAAAGTTGTGCCTAGAGAAAAGTTAAGAATAAAAAGTTTTCTCAAAAATTTACAAATGGAGCCACCATAGAACCTAGTAACTCCACTCCTGGGTATTTACCGAAAGGACAGGTCAGGCACTCATAAATCCATTCCATGCTTACCATTGACAGTACCATTGACAGTGTGGCTAAGCCATGGAATCGACCTAGGTGCCCAATAACTGATAACTAAATGAATAAAATGTGGCACATGTACACTATGAAATACTTCTCGGCCATAAAGAGCAGAGAGATCTGTCATTCAATACGAAGTGGACGAATCTAGATTTTTTTCTTTTTTTTTTTTTTGGAGAAGACGATTTTGCTATAGGGCATGGACACTTGTCAGAAAGACAGAGAAAGAGAAAGCAAGAAATCATCCCCCACAGGGGATGGCTACACTGCAATCCCTTCTCCCTTCTCCTCTTGGGATCTTGGGCACGCACGCACATGCACTCGGTGTGAGTTTAGGCCACCTTGTCTCAGGACTCGAACCACAGTCGACTACATGGGAGTCCAGTGACATAGCCATTACGCCAACTGCTAGTCAAAAATCTAGAAGATTTAATGCTAAGTGAAATAAGCCGAGTTTTTAAAGACAAGCATGATATTTCCCCATTTAACATACACCAAACGTGGGCATTGATGGCAGGAATTGAAGGACTTGAAGACATAGTAGAGAAGACAATTGTAGATGCCAGAGACTTCCGGGGGCGTTGAGGACTGAGATAGAGGGGCTCAGGAATAAAGTGTTTAACAGATACAAGAATGCATGGAAACAAGGCAGGGCAAATAGGTTATAGTACAGTATACTGCAACAGAAGGAAAAAAGGGGGTAGCCAATCATTCATATACAGAGATACAGATACATATTGATATATAATAGAAAAACTAGCAGAATGAAAATTGGAAGTGCAAACATAATGTAATGTCTTGTTGAAGACGATGAATATAGCAATAGTAATATCCTTGATTTCTCACACATTGCAGGCATGCTTTAAAAAACCATATTGTACCCCCTAAGTTGTACAACAATTAAATGTGAATAAGAAATTATGTTTGGAGACCAGCAGTAGGTGTAATGGCTATGTCACTGGACTCCCATGTAGTTGACTGTGGTTCGAGTCCCAAGACAAGGTGGCTTAAACTCACGCCAGGCATGTGTGCGTGCGCGCCCAAGATCCTGAGAGGAGAATGGAGGAGAAGGAATTGCAGCATGGCCATCCCCCCTGGGGGGGGGGGATTTCTCACTTTCTGTCTCTCTGTCTCTGTCTTTCTGGCGACCGCACATGCTTATAGCAAAAACCTCTCAAAAAATAAAAGAAATTATGATTTATAAAGAATACATGGACAGTGAAGGAAGGAAGATGTCTATCCTGGACTTGTGGCTATTGCCCTTGAACCTGCAGAGGAAACAAGGTCAATGGAGGGAGGGTCCAGGCAAAGCAATGGCTCTGTCTGAAACAGGGAACCTGCAAAGCTGAGCAGTGAATGCCCGGGTCTATGGCAGATCTGGGGTTCAGCATAGCTGTGTGGGGAAAGTTTGTGAAACTCAACTAACTCCTCTCTTCTCAGCATTCCTTAACTACACCAACAAAACATCACCTCACTGCTGCGGTGAATAAGACTAAGTTAAGAATGAGTTCAGAGGCTTCCAACAGATTTCTCTCTCACCCAAGCACTGAAAAACAATAGCTTTTCATTTTCCTAGAAGCCCCTCAGAAGCGGCAAGTTTCTTCACTTTCCTAAGTAACTCAAATTGATGGGAATAACACACCTGAAACAGTTCTCCAGGCTTCTGAGTGTGTCTTGTTACTTGAAATGGTACCAAAAGCTAATGCTATTTCCCCTCTGTTGCTCAGCAGATACTCCAAAGAAAATTTTTTTTCTAGAGGATAAGAGTAAAATTAAAAAGTCTAAATGCCTATTGAAAATCAGGAACTCCCTAAATACACATCAACTGAGTAGACAGTTGTCCTAGATGTGCATTGTGTAGATACTGAATTAACCCCACATGGACAATGATGATAGGGGAGAGCCCAGGGAAAATGTCCACCAAGAACTGAGAAATAAGTGAGGTAAGTTTTCCTTGCGAAAATTAAATTACAATGAGATAAGGTAAGTCATTTTCAAGAGCACAAAGTGGCTCCCAGACATGCCAAACTTGGCTATCATGTGACTAAAATAAGTAATAGTGAGTGAGTCAGAAGAGTCTGCAAAGGAAGTTTAGAAAAGTGGACAAAACAAACAACTCTTAGAGGCCCACTCCGGGAGAACATTCTTTAGTCCAAGGGTGTGCTCTCTTTAAACCCAGGAACAAACAGAAATGTATCTGCATGGATTAAGATACCTCAAGTTGATGCCACTCAACCCAAACTCTTTCTCTTTTACCTGTTACAGGATTTGCATTAAGTTCTGGTTTGTCGACTAGTTTGCCTCTGGAGGGACAGTCAGCTAGCCAAATGAGAATGGCCCCTTCGGTAGTGCTATTTCTCAACATGCATTAACACGCTAATAATTCTGCTGTTACTTGTTAGTTTCTGGAAGCTGCACACTGGTTCCTAGGCGTCAGAAACACTCCAGCATGCATGTAGGTCCATTTTCTGAGATGGTAAAGCTGAAAATCAGACATAATATTGTCCCGCACGCTCATCAACCTGTTATATCAGCACTATCACACAAACAGAGAAGAGGCAACCAACGAATCTCACAGGTGAAATATTCGGTCACATGCTTCGTACGATGTCTTAAAACATTCATGAAAAATGCATATTACCAAAACTACACATACGTTAGTAATTTTTAAAATCAAAATAATCTCCTACTTCAATTTCACTTGTCCATGAACTTTTTGAAGTGCCTGCGTATGTGCGAGAACCAGGACCAGGATCAAGTCTCCTGACGGTCCGCTGTTCTCCCCATCACAACCTCACGGTACCCACGACGTATGTGGCATGCTGTGTACAGACCGTCTAAATCCCAAGAGTTGAGGTCAGCAGGACTGCGCAGGTATTCCAACCTGGGGACGATGCTAAGTAGGATTCATTTACCTAATTACATTCTTTCCAGTCTCCATATCCCATCATCCATCCCGTACATCCTGTTTCCTTCATCTGCTACATGAAGACTGCTGATGGTTAAAAAAAAAAAAATGGCATCATCACTCCATGTCTAACATCCAATATGCGGGTACAGATGGCATTTCATGGGACATAATCCTTTTCTACAAATGATAGGGAGTGCAAAATAATCCCTCACAGATAGCAGGCTCTGTTACACAATGATAAGCGTGCCAGACAGTCATTTTTCATTTCAGCAATTTCAACTGAAGAGCAGTTTCAACTGTCAAGACCCATCCATTCCTCATATTTCCATTATGAACTGTATTCTAACATACATTAACAAGCGCCTATGTAGCACACAGAACGTTATTATTTAGTATTTAAATAGCTTCCTGAGAACACAAAGTGTTCTGTCGATCACAAATGCTTTGCTCATAATACCCGCTCTCTGGAGGCAGCATAAATCGTTCGCTCACTTTAACACTTGAGGAATTAACACTAAGTCAGAGAAAGTTAAAGACAAAAGGCAGGATAGTTTATAGAGTACTAAGCCCAGCTAGGACACAATAGGTATTTACCTCATTCTGTCCATTCTAATATAAGAACTTTCAAAATAAAATTATTATTATTTTTTTGTGGTTTTAGTCATAGGGCATGTGTGCTTACCAGAGAGACAGAGAGAGACGGTGAGAGAGAAAGTGAGAAATCACCCCCCAGGGAGATGGCCACACCACAATCCCTTCTCCTCCATTCTCCTGGGATTTGTGGCATGCACGCACACATGGTCAGTGTGATTTTCAAGCCACCAGGTTCAGGACAGGAACCACAATTGGCCACGTGCCACAATTGGTCTAGTGCCTTAACCTCCGCATGGCCTGCTGGTCCATAGAAGGGCCTTTTAACTCTTCAGGGACTACCCCTTTCTGATGCTTTCTTTGGGGGTGGTGAAGGCTTCCCGATGCACCAGTTCAAACATGGACGCAGGGAGAGCGATGAACAGGGAACCCGCAGTGCTCTCACACCAGGAGCTCAGCATGAGTCAGTGGGGAAATGTCCTCTGAAAAACTTAAAGACCTAAAGCCCAGGACAGGTTAATATTACGCTCTGCTGATACAAAGCTCCAGTCTGGAAGGTAATTAACTTTGTTAGTAAAAGTTTCTGATGGAACAAATAAAAGAAAAATCTAACTGTCTTGACATCCCCCTGACAACTTCAGCCCACATTCATTTCTCCCGCTCTCCTGTGAAACCCTGATGCCTTTAACATTCCATGACAAAGACAATTCGACAGCCATTAGCAGTCTAAAGTCAATAACCTCCTCTTTGCAAAGTTGAACTCTCCCCCTGTAACCAGGTGATGCCCAGCTACTCCTCCATACAACTATGAAGAATAACCAAAGGACTGTCCGTACACACGAAAGCCCTCAGTGGGGGAGCCCTTCTCAGCCAGTCCTTCCCTCTGCCTGGTTCTGAGAAAAACAGCCCCAGCAGCTCAGCAAACGCTCCAGCGTGAGCCACACCCAGCAGAAACACTGCGGCAGCCCAAACGCCCCACCATCCTTCTTGTGGTCTCAGCCAGCCCTCTACCCTCACACGGTACCAAAAGCATATGGTTCGAAAGTCCTGCAGACGGAGGAAGAGCGCTCAGCAGAAAGCAAGGGGAAAACGTGGCTCGCAGATGTGTGATTGCACCAGGGCAGGCCCGTGCCGCTGAGAAACCATGTGAGTTACAGCACTTACAAGATGACTACAAGAAACACAAAACACGTATGAGTTGTAAAAGACAAGGACTTACTGTGCTACTGCATTTTGCCACCTAATTAGAAATTCACTATGTGGATTCGTGTGCTACTGGGTGGGAATCCAGGGCTGATTCTACCATGTAAATGAACAGCCTGTTTTTGAGAAAGTCACTGGTATCAGGGTGTATTTTCAACTTTTCAGATTTTATTCGATTAACCAAAACATCATCACCATCCCCCCTGTATAGTCACCTAAGTGATGGGTCATAACAGAAAGGGACATGTGGGAATGCTTATTGAAATTCAGACAACTATAACCCTGGGTCTTCTCAGGACTTACGAGGGCATATTCTGTTACGTTATATATTTAACCTCGTCACGGGTTGACAAAGCAGATATAAACGTATATGTGTTTCGTCCTTAAACTAATGTTTTAAAACCTAAGGAGATCCTTCTAGATGGGAAAAACTTTCAGAGTGAAAAATAAAGGATGCACATAGAGATATTATCCTAAAATAAGGCTTTGGTAAGTGAAGACAGATGGAATATTTATTGAAGAAGCCTGGGTCCTACAAAGACGGGGATCGAATGATATAGAGGGGGCAACACCGCTGTCCGGAAAACTTTCTTTTCTACTACAATTTCTTTTCTTTCTTTTTTGCCTTATAAGCCAGATGGCATGTGTGCTTGCCAGACAGAGAGCGAGAGAGCGAGAGAAAGGGAGAGAAAGCATCCCCTCAGTGGGGTGGGGTGTGGTCATCTCGCAATCCCATTTTCCTGTATTCTCCATCTCATTGGGATTTGGGCCATGCATGCACACATGTCCAGCGTGTTTTTCAAGCTGCACAGTCAGCCATGTGAGACCCAACTGCCTTCACCCCTAGGCTATGAGACCAGCCTTCTACTGTAATTTATGTTTCTTCTTCCTTTTTTTTTTTTTTAAGAGATTTTAGCCTTAGGGCACAAGCACTCACCTGAGGGAGAGAGAGAGAGTCAGAGACAGTGAGAGGGAAAGCGAGAAATCACCTCCCAGGAAGATGGCCACGCTGCAATCTGCTCCCGGGATCTTGGGCACACACACATAGGAGCCTGGCATGATTTTCAAGTCAGGGATTTGAATCACGTCGGCCACGAGGGAGTCCAGCATCTTCACCACTAGTGACTGCTACCCCATCTGCTGGCCCCTCTGTTGTAACTGCTAAAGCCATCAAGACCCTGTGATGTCGCCCTCTGGGGGAAGCGTCATGTGATTATATCCCTGCGAGGCAGACTGTGATGAAGGGGGTGTCTATCATTAGGCTCCACGATGTCTCCCCTAAGTTCCTACAGCAGTGGAAAACGGTGTAGCTGTACCTAACAGTAAGTCCCAACAACACCGCTCTCGGCACACAGGGCTTGAGGCAACAGGGACCCGAACGCTGAGCAGCCGGGGATGACGTAACAGCCACAAGAAGTCTGAAATAACTGCTGCAGATGCCACCAGCTCAGTGCGGCTTTCCTCCGCTGGGGTGGAAGACAGAACCTGTACACCTGTGCATAACACCCTGCTCTGCTCAGGGGGAGAGACGGAAAGGAAGGCAGAGGGAGGCCCACTGGGCCCCTCCGAAAGCTTTCCTGTGCCCACAACTTAGGCACAGGCAGCGCCAGCCTGGCACTCTTCTTTCGGCGCGAGTCGCGGAGAAGCGGGGCTGTCCGTGGGCATGACAGTGCTTCCAGGCAGGGGGGTCTGATACGAAGGGAGAGGGTAGAAGAAACTGGACAGGCAACCAGCGGACTTGCCGCGCTGTACTGACATCCGGGGGTAACTGGATCCAACTCGACGGGACATACTGACAGTTTCACATGTCTCTGTAAGGAGCACAGCCGGCCGGCCGCAGTGGTGGTGCGGTTATCCGATGCTCCGCCAGGCTGAGGGCACGTGGAAGGTCCATAGTCACCTCCCCACACCTCCCCTGCACACACCGAGCACCCATGATCCCAGCTGGCTGAGGCTGCAGGTAGATCACAGTGTCAAGACCTCACTGGGGGTCGGTATCTCTCTCTCTTAAGAACATACAAATAAATAAAAAAGTTTTAAGAGAAAATAGAAATAGTTCATGCTGATTCTCACATCAGACAGTAATTGTTGCTCCAAAGATATCAAAGCTCAAGCCACAGTATTTAACACACTTCACACTGACCTTAAAGATGGTTATCTGGGGGCCAGCAGGTGACTTAGTGGTTAAGGTGCTGGACTCCCACATGGCCAATGGCAGTTTGAGTCCCAGACCCAGTGGCTTGAAAATCACACTGGGCACGTGTGTATGCATGCCCAAAATCCCAGGAGGGGAATAGAGGAGACGGAACTGTGGTGTGACCATCCCCTGGGGGATGATTTCTCACTTTCTCTCTCTGTCTCTCTCTCTGGAGAGCTCTTGAACCCTATGATAGGAATTTTATTTTTATGACATTTTAAATAAACTTTATTCTTGAGGTATTTTTAAAAACATAAAGGCAGTAATGAAATACAGAGCAGAACAAGAGTTGACACAGCAATTCCTGCCTCCCAAGACCCTGCTAAATAGCCAGAGCTTAAATCTTCATCTTGAAATATACAGCTTTTCTATGATTTTAGAAAAACAAAACATTAACTGGCATTTCTTTTACTTATACGTTGTTAGATTTTTTTTTTTAAAGAGGCATTTGTTAAATTTAAAAAATATGAAACAAAACAAACTAAAATAATAACAATGACCAAAACATTGACTCAGACTCTTCAGGTTCAGGCCTAGGATTCATGTATATAGACAGTGTCTACATGACACCGACAACATTTGATCATTGCTGTCCCCATACTGATAACACTGCACAGCAAAGTCCAGAGGGAATCATGCTTATCTGTAAGACAATCAAACTGAAGTGATGAGGCATGCCACCCGTTCCACCCGCAATATGTCTGCCCTTTTCCTCTTTCGCCAGATGGCACGTGTGCAGGTGTGTGTGTGTGGGGGGGGTACATGTGCACTTCCTCATTTTGCTGAAATACTTCTTCCCTCTGTTTCTCCCACCCTTCGAGATGGAGCACACACATATGTGCCCGGCATGTTTTTCAAGCCCCTGGACTGGGATTTAATCTGTGGTGGGCCATGTGGGCTCTGGCTCCCTCTGCACAACACATAACCATGGCACTACGAGACCTACGCGTGTGCACCATTTTCGCTAACTATGCGGCCTTTCACACTGCTCACCGGTTAGGAATGCTGATCACTAAAAAGTGTGTTTTGTAATGGAAGTTAAGTATTTGTGGATATATTTCATCAAAGATAGAAATACATTTTTAACATCTATTTTATTTTTTAAAGCTCAGGTATCTATAATATGAATGTCTGGAATGTGCAACTCTTTAAGCGTGCTATTGCAAATGGTCTTGCGTCTCCAAGAATTGCAGTTATGACGCACTAGCAGGGGACGTGGCCTTTTGTTCCCAGTTTCTTTGGGGTTTCTGGATAACTTCTCAAAAATACAAATAAACTTATCCTTTAAGACAAATCATTCAAAGAAGACGTTTCTCCTGCTGGGTTTAACTGGGTGTGACCACAGACAGAAAGCTGAATGGAGTGGCAGACCCTGATTGACTCTCCCCAAGCTATTGGCGGTTGACTTGCCTTCTTCTATTGAGGCCAGAAAGCTAAAAATACTCTCCTACCCAGTCTCCCTTCCGGTGGTGGGACTCAAGTCTGGTAAATGAGAAGGGAGTAGGTGGGAGAACTTTGTAAAGGACAGGCCTAGCCAGAAAGCTCTTCGTTTTTGAGTCTTTCTCTTCCACCCCTCCTCTGCTTGGAAACTGATGTGACATCTGGAGGTGCGCATTCACTTTGTCACACGTGGACAGAGAAATGGAAAGATGGAAGTTCTTAATAACATCGTTGACCTGGTGTATTAGCCCTGGAGTCCCTATTCCAGAACTTCTTGTTACATAAGAAAAATAACCAACATAAACTTAAGCCACTATTAACTGGATGTTTCATAATTTCCAGCTGAACATAGTTCTAACTGATACAAATCAATTCAGCTTACCTCACATGTATTAAGTGAACATCAGGCCATATCTTTGACAGATTTTTAAATTATTTTTTAGAAATAACTGATCAAAATATATTCTTCTAATGTGTTCTAATTTTGGTATGAGGGATTTCTTTTAAAATAAGATTGCTGGGCTAGCAAGGTGGTATGGTGGTTAAGCTGCTGGATCTCACATGACTGATGCTGTGGTTCAAGTCCTGGACCCGAGGGCTTGAAAAACATGCCAGGCACATGTATGTACATGCCCAAAATCCCAACAGGAGACTGGAAGAGAAGGGATTGCAGTATGACCATCCTCCCAGCAGTTGATTTCTCATTTTCCCTCTCCTTCTTTCTCTGGTGAGTATATGGGATCTATGACAAAAATTAAATATATATATGTACATATATAGGTATATACATAAATACAAATGTGATTTATATATAAATACACATACTATATATACATATATACACACACACACACACAAATATACACATATATATATGATTGCCTTTGTCCTTTCCTTAAAAGAAGAGGTATAAATGAAAGAATTTTTAATAAATGCTTAAAACTACTTTCTATAAAAATTCCAAACTAGAACAAGCATACACACACTGTAACTCAATATAATTCATATGAAAGACTTTTATAGCCCCTGAGAAGAATATATATTTGTTTATTTTTAAGATACTATGTATGAGAAAGCAATACTTGTATGTTCTCATGGCAAGGAAAGTGTTCTTTTTGGTCATATGATACTGATTTCCAAGGGAATGCATTGATAACTAAGTGATTCTGATGAAACTACATACACATTATGTATAAAAAACATATATACACTCACTAAAAGTTGTATTCTCCAAGAGTGCATATTGTATGTATGTGTATATATATACAGGATATACAAATACATGCATATGCTTTCAGAAGAGAAGCAGTACATTTTTAATTATTATAATTTATGATTTGCATATAGTCATATGTCTTTGTTAGGTACAGTATGTTTTAAAAGCATATATACAGGGTATAATAAAATAACAAATCAAGGGTATAAATATATTCATCACCTTCAACATTTAACATTACATTATATTGTGACATGAGAAATTCACTCTTGGTTATTTTGGAACTATATATTGAATTGTCAATAATGCTCTTTACTATGAAGTACAGTTCTAAAAAAAAAACAAAGGGATTAAAAATAAAATAACAAAAAGTCTTATAAAATTCAAGAATGGATTTTTGAAAACAAATATATATATATATATATATAGACATATATATATGTATATATTTAGCTTTTGTAATAAGATGCATGTGTTCACCAGAGAGAGACAGAGAGAGAAAAAAAATGAGAAATCACTACCCCCAGGGGGTGTGGCCACGCCTCAATCCCATCTCCTCCATTCTCCTCTTGGGACCCCTCATGTGCACGTGCTGGCATGATTTTAAAGCTGCCAGGTCTGGGACTTGAACTGTGGTAAGCCATGTCAGAATCCAGCACTTTAACCACCATTCCACCTGCTGGCTCCAAAGAGAAAGATAACCTGAACATAGCCAATGAAAGAAAAATTTGTACTTCCCATGTAGAGGATTGTGGGAGAGAGGCAGTCAATTTTAAAAGGAGATACTATTTCCATTTAAAGTAGACATGACAAATAATTCACGAACGATTTTTATTTATTTTACAGCTTTTGAGAGATTACTCAAAGAGAAAAGACAACAGAAGTTTTCGACCCGTTTAAAATTGAAGCTGTAGCACTCTGTTGTAAAAGGGAAGTGGAAAATTCCATACCACTTTCCCATTAACATAATCAGCACGTGTTGGCTGCCAAATGCAGGTAAGCCTCACCCTCCAGTGATGGGTAATAGCTCAATAATGCTGATAATGAATGAGCTCGAAGTACATTTGGAGAAACAGGGTTTGGAATTTCAGCTTCAGCTACTAAACTCTTCATTGATAAGATACCAAGGTAAAGTGCAGCGCTGAGATGCCTCCCATAAGGGGTGAAGGAGACCATCTGGCAATCCCATTTATGTCTGCACACCTGCCCAAGCAGGGCCACAGCCATATTCACCACGGTTAAAGCAACCAACTTCCTGTTAGGGTTCCTAACCAGGACGTGGATAGTTTCAAGGCATTTGTTCAGAAACGCTTTAATAACCAAATGGATTAGAAATTGTTTCTTTATTAAGGACTCCATCAGTGTTTCCTTAGACATTACAGTTCTCGATTCAAATACTTATGAGAAGCCTCATTAGCTTTATATTATCCTGCAACTCATTTCCAGTAGTCAGAACAGTATGTGGAAAGAAATAACAGTTAAGGGGAAAGAAGATTAATCGAGTAGAATTCTTTTTTAGTATTATTCTTGAAATTATTGGAATACAACTTGATTCTCCAGATTAGATTCCAAATATATAGGGGGGAAAAAAAAAGAAAAATTCTTAAGAATCTGGAGAGATGCAAGACTAAACACACTCCTAGGCCCAGCCCAGTGACACAATGATAATGCAACCCTTTGCAGTTCCAGAAGCCATGTAGAAAACGGGTTCAGCTGACAGGTTAGCCTGAATATGCCAGTTTGTCTGTGAACCTCGCTGGCTGGGAAGGCTGAAGAAAAGGACTGCAGTATGAATCCCTACTGAGGGTGTTTGCCTCTCTCTCTTTCAAAGAAATAAATATATAAAGTTAAAAAAAATAGAAATAAGGAGCCAGCAGATGGTGTGGTGACTAAAGGTGCTGGATGTGCACATGGCCGACGACAGTTCGAGTCCCAGACCTGGCGGCTTACTTTCTCACTTATCTCTCTCTTGCTCTGTCCATCTCTGGTTAAAGTAAAATAAGTAAATAAATAAATAAAGTTAAATAAAATAAATATTTTTAAAATTAAATTAAAGTAAAAGACTCGTGCCTTTCGAAAAAAAATTAAAAAGAATCACTCTGCCTTCCTTTTCTCATCAACCCCTCTTCTTGTTCCCATGTGTTAGAAGTATAATACATTGCTCTGCTCCTAGGTTTGTGATTGGGGGGATTGGAGGCGTCACTGTGACAGCACAGATTATCCCAGAATGTGTAACTCTCTGGCACTCACACTTCATGTTTCTAAGAAGTAGTGTGAACCTTCCACAGTTATTACTATCCTCTTAAGGGCCTCGGCTTTAGGGAGGGTCCCCGTGGCTAAGGGGACCTGGGTGTGCCAGGAACTGCTCAGACTGCTGCTCTGAATTCCAACGGCAGCTCTTTCCTATGGACCACATCACCACTGTCTTCCAGGCAGTCTGTCCTTGGAGCAAATGGTAAGTGTCCAGCACACCCCCGTGAAGGGTGACTCACTGCTCTCATCTTAAATTGGAAGGTAATGCTCCAAGGCTGGAGAAAAAGAATTCCCTTTAAATGCATCATGCCAGTACAGGACAGACTTCTTTAAAGCAGGGAAAATTAAAGACAATAGATGAAAAAGGATAGATATATCCCCATGGCTTCTTCCGTAACTTAGCCGCTTCATGCTAAAGAAAAGCCTGGTGGTAATTTAAAGAGATTCTCATCACCCGTTTTGGTTTGCCTCCGCTAGAATCTGCATGGAATATAAGATGACAAAGCCACGTCTACTGATTCTGATGCTGGTATGTTGCCAAAGCCGGAGTTTGCCAACTTGAGATGAGGCAACAGGCCGTATAATCAGCACCAAGGCCAGGGCAGATCGAACACAGCAGGAAGAGCCAGAATTCTGCTAACTACCCTCTTCAACAGCTGGGTTATTTTACAAACAGGGTCCTCCCAAAAAGTGTGATTCTCACTGGAGTGACAATAAATGTTCTCAGCACACGAGATTGTCTAAATCTTCTCCCCCCACCCCCCGCTTTCTTTACTATCCTTTAGGAGTTCAGCAAATAGATTCCAAATTTTTCTTACAATGAGTGTGTCTATTATTATTTCTATTAAGGCATTCACACTATATCAACAAACTCATTTTCCCTACCCCGATGTGAGAACATACAAAATTATGGTATTTCATAGAAGCTACAAATAAGTATAATGGTACTAATTTTTAATTGGAGATTTGTAGAATTTGCATGTCTTCTTAGAGAAGTATTTTTCTATGATTTCTCTCCTGTTCCTTCATGTTGTCAAATTTGAAATTTAGACCCTACACTCCTAAAATTAAAGAATGAACACATTCCCCTATAATTTACCAAAACAATAAAAAAGGATAAACACCCTCACCACTTTTATTAAACATAATCATAAAGGTTTTAGCTGTGAAATGACACAAGAAAATAAAGTATAAAGCATGCAGATTTAAAAATAAAGGAAATTGTACTAAAAAGAATAAATAAATCTGTATTTGTAAATGACATAATTATCTACATAAGAAATTGTAGGGCATCTAAAGCAAACAAATAAAAAGATGCTTAGAAAACAAGTAACTTAATTCAGGAAGATCACAAGATGTAAGACAATCTGAACCTACTACAGTGAGCACGTGAGTAACATGGAAAATAACACGCTTCTTACAATCACTCCAAAAATTAGTGGGAAATCTAACAAAACACATCCAAGAGTTCTATGCCAAAAAAAATACAAAACATGGATAAACAAAACTTTATATGATTTAAATAAATAAACCATCATGTTTACGGATTGGAAGATGCACCATTGTATAGTAGCCAATTCTGCCCAGATTTATTTACAGATTTAATACAGTTCCTGTAAAAATCCCAGCAAGATTTTTTTTGGTAGATGTTGACAGAACTACTCTAAAATTTACATAGAAAGACACATCAGAGTAGCTAAGACAAGTTTTTGAAAGAATGAAGTTGGATGTGTCACTGTCTATGATTCCTAGACTTACACAGCTGCGACAATCAATGTGGCCCTACTATGTGGCATCAGGGAAAGGACAGACACACGGATCAATGGAACGGAATAGAAAATCCATAAATAGACAAAAAGACACCAAATCTCTTTTTAAGTTTTAGGGTGCGCACGCTTGCCAGAAAGACCGAGAGAGAGAGAGAGAGAGAGAGATTAAAAGTGAGAAATCACCCCACAGGGGAGATGGCCACACCGCAATCCCTTCTCCTCCATTCTCCTCTCAGGATCTTGGGCATGCATGCACATGCATCAGACATGAGTTTAAGCCACCGGGTCTGGGACTCGAACCACTGTCGACTACATAGGAGTCCAGCGACATAGCCATTATGCCAAATGCTGGTCCCAAGGTTTTTGCTATAGGGTGTTCGCACTTGCTGGAGAGAGAGAGACAGGGAAAGGGGAAGTGAGAAATCAGCTTCAGGGGGTCTGGCTACACTGAAATCCCTTCTCCTCCACTCTCCTCTTGGGGTTTTTGGACACACACATACACATCTGGCATGATTTTCAAGACAGCTGGTCTCCCAAAGTGATTTTTTTTTTTTTTTTAAAGAAAGGGATTTTGCTATAGGGCTTGTGCTCTTGCCAGAGAGACAGAAAGTGCGAAACCACCCTCCCCGGAGATGGCCATGCTGCAATCCCTTCTCTTCCATTCTTCTCTCAGAATTTTGGGCACAAGCATGCATGCACACATGGCCAGTAGAAGTTTTAAAACACCAGGTCTGGGACTCAAACCACAGTCGAGTGCTTGGGAGTTCAGAGACGTAATTATTATGTAGTCTGCTGGTTCCCCAAGTTGACTTTTTATAAAGGTGCACAAGAAAATTAATGGAAGAAAGTTAGCCTTTTTACCACTGGATGCTGGAGCAAGTAGACGGCCACAGGCAGAAAAACTGACCTCCACGAAGGCTCACGCTTTATACAGAGTTACCTCAGAACGGACCACAGACTTACACGCAAAATGTAGAGGGATAAACATTCAGGGAAAAACTGGGAGAAAACCTTCAGGATCAGAGCTTGACAAAGTGTTATACTTGATACCAGTAGTATGATCCATAAAATGAAAATGTGATAAATTCAGCTTCATTAAATACTAAAACTTTTGATCTGAGAATGACCCTGTAAAGAGGATGAAGACAGACTGCAAGCTAAAAAACATATCAGCAAACTCTATAGCTGATGAAGGATTAGTCTGAAGAACGTATAAAGAATTCTTACCATTGTTGTCTGTAAGAAACAAAGCACTCAATTTAAAAATAGACTAAAGATATAAACAGATATATTACCAAAGAAAATACATATAGCAAATAAGCCAGTGAAGAGATGCTCAACATCACTGCCATTAGAAAAATGCAAATTAATAGACCAGCATATGGCGTAATGGTTATGTTGCTGGACTTCCACGTAGTTGACTCCAGTTTGAGTCCCAAACCTGGCAGTTTAAAACTCATGCTAGGCACATGTGCGTGTGTGCCCAAAATCTCAAGTGGAGAATGGAGGAGAAGGGACTGCAGCATGGCCATTCCCCCAGGGGATGATTTCTCACTTTCTGTCCCTCTATGTCTATCTCTCTGGTAAGTGTACATACCCTGTAGCAAAAAATCTCTGTTAAACAGGCCTGCGGGACCAGCAGTTAACGTAATGGCTGTGTTGCTGGACTCCTATGTAGTCGACCATAGTTCGAGTCCTGGACCCGGCGGCTTAAACTCACATTAGGCGTGTGTGCATGCATGCCCAAGATCCCGAGAGGAGAATGGAGGAAAACGGATTGTGGTGTGACCATTCACCCTGGAGGGGTGATTTCTTGCTTTCTGTCTCTCTGTCTCTCTCTGTCTTTCTGGTGAGCGCACGTGCCCTATAGCAAAAACCTTTCAAAAAAAAGAAAAAGAAAAAGAAAATACAGATTAAAACCACAAAGAACTATCACTACACATCTATGAGAATGGCTAAAAAAAACAGTAGAGACGGTATCAAATGCTGGTGAGGAAGCAGAGAAACTGAAAAGTTGGATCACTCCAAACACCTCTGGTGGGGCTGAAAAAATGACACAGCTACTCCAGAAGACTGTCCGGCAGATTCACTTAGAATTAAAGATGTCACTGCAGTATGACCCAGCAATTCACAACTGGGCATTTACTCCAGATAAAAAAAAAACTATGTTCACACAAATACTCTTACATAAATTTTTATAGCAGCTTTCTTTGAACAGCCCCTAACCGGAAACTATCCATATGTCCTTCAATAGGTGAATGGATGACGTCCGGGTGACATCTACACCGTGAAAGACGAGTAACCAACAGAAGGAACAAACTATGGATATGCATGGGAACCTGGAGGAGAAGTATGTTAATGGGGGACAAAAGAAACTCTCAAAAAATTACATATTGTCTGGTTCTATTTCTATTAATAGAAATCATAAAAAGATAAATGGTATAAATGGAGATTAATGATAGTCAGGGTTTGGGAAGTGGGTCAGACAACAAAGAAGTGGATATGGCTGCAAAAAGGAGCAGAGGGGTCAGCCTGTGGCATGGAGGTTAAGGCAGTGCATTCCCACATGGCTGACTGTGGTTTGAGTTGCAGACCTGGCACCTTGAAAAGCACACCAGGTGCGTGTGTGTGCCCTGAATCCCAGGAGGAGAATGGAGGAGAAGAGACTGTGATGTGGCCATTCCTCTGGAGAGTGATTTTTCACTTACCTCTGCCAGTCTATCTCTGTCTCTTGCTGGTGAGTGCACACACCCTATGGCAAAAGTTGAAGGGAAAAAAAGAAACAGGCAGGAGAAAACCCAGTTGTGTTAGTTGCATTGATAGAGCTGTTCTCATGTTGACTAGAGTTTGTCAGGATACGACCCTCTGGTATTCAAGATAAGACCTCTGGGAGGAGCTGGATAAAGACAAATGAGATCTCTTTGCATTAATTCAACTGCGTGTGAATCTACAATGATCTCAAAATAAAAAGCTTAAATTTAAAAACTAAATGGTATTGATATTGATTTATTAAAGGTGTTGGTTAAACAATACAGAAAAAAAGTGTGTAACACTTTTGGTATAATCTATAAAACAAATCAACCCAGCCAGGGTTTCTTCCGGAATAAATTATCTGATTTTATTTATTATTATTCTTATTTAATTTGCTATAGGGCACGTGAGCTCTTCAGAGAGAGACAAGGAAAGGGAGAGAGCAAGACACTAGGGCAAGGACTCAAACCACCATCACCCATGTGGGAGTCCAGCACCTTAACCACCACACCTACCTGCTGGCCCATCCCAGCTGTTTTGATTGAACTAAAAATCAAACAAAAAAAGGCCACTAATGACTTTTTAACTATCATTAAAAAATTGAACATTACATGATTTTAATTTAACAACTAAAAGTAAAATTGAACAAATGATTTGACACAATTTTATTAATGCCATTTACATTTTTGTATACTACATATGAGAGGATTTCCAAAAGTTCAGAAAAAAAATACAATTAAAGTACAAGTTTATTTTGATGCAAAAAAGTTTAAAATCTATGCATAGAGCTTTCATAATAATATGCATTTTCCATAAGCCTTTTGAAGACCCCACCTATCCCAGTAATTGGGTCATTCTAAATTAATGGATTAAATGCTCCTAATGAACTTTGCTATCAAAATTTTATGATCCAGGAAGTGACACTGTTCCCATAAAATGTTAATTTTTCAAAAGGAAATGAGGAGCCAGATGGTGGCACAGTTTTAAATCACGCTGCTGTACAAGTCCGGCCCACAGGAGAATGTTCTGGGTTCATGTCCGGACACTTCCCTGATTACTCAGGGTACTCATTGTCCATGAAAATAACCAACTCTGAAAAAATAATAATTAATGCAGTTTATTTCTAAGCATGAATTTGAGTGACCTAGGCCCAGAGAGGAGGCAAAATGTGCCCTTCTCGAGCGATCAGATACAGGTGTTTCTTTTATTTGATTTTGAGAGTTCCAGACAAAGTTAGGAATTTAGTGAAAAGTTTTTCCATGGCGGGATAGGGGTCCTTGTAGGTTATAGGTGGGTTTTACAGTTTTTAGGTGAGTGATTGGAAAAGAAAGGTTGTTGACAGCAAAAAGATATGCACTTTAACAGAGAGAAGGAGGCTTACTATACATCACAAATATACTGGGGGGTGGGGGGGACAGGCTATAGGAAGAGTCCAGTTATGAATGGGTCAGAATGGTCTGTTAAAGTTTGTGGACGTGACCCCCTCCAGGCTCTCGGAAAAGAATTTTGGAAACAGGAAACACAAGACTTTGGTCCTCAACATGTACCCCTGACCGAGGGCCAGCTGGACCTAGGAGCGGACTGAAGCATCAAAACCCTTTTGGGAGTGCTGTCTCTGTTTCTGTCTCTCTTTCTCTTTCTCTCATTTATGGATAGAATAAAAATAAACTTACAAAGAGAATAAAAAGAGAGAGAGAGAGCCCTTAAATCTGATATCTGAGTTAATACAGAGCATACAAGAAAAACGACCGAGGTGTGGCCTGTGGTGCAGTTTCAATGTCGGGCTAACATACTTCCAAGAAAACTCATCTCAGAACCTACTCATCTTAAACTCTTTTTTTTTTCTTTTTTTTTTGGGGCGGGGGTTGCTATAGGGCACCTGCGCTCGCCAGAAAGACAGAGAGAGACAGAGAGACAGAAGCGAGAAATCACTCCCCAGGGGGGATGGCCACGCTGCAATCCCTTCTCCTCCATTCTCCTCTCGGGATCTTGGACACGCATGCACACATGCCCGGCATGAGTTTAAGCCACCGGGTCCGGGATGTGAACTGCGGTTGACTACATGGGAGTCCAGCGACATAGCCATTATGCCAACTGCTGATCCCCATCTTGCACTCTTTTTAAGAGACTTCTCATGCTATCCTCAATGTGACAGCAGGGAAACATCAGAAGCTAAATCAAGAGTCATTTACACCGACATCTGCGAGTCTCATGGTGAACAATTCTCCATGGTTTGGTCTGTACTTGGCGTGTTATGTCCTTGCGTCCGTTGAAGAAAACTTCGGCAGACACATAGCAGGTACAAGCCCCGGATGTCACAGGATGCAGAGGACCACGTCAATGCGTGCGGAACACCCCGGCATTTGCCAGTCCCCGAAACGCACACCGCAGGCATGGACAAAGGACACCATCTGGCCCTTTTATGACCTTTCTCTAACATCATGCCTAGAACTGAGGGGAATCAGGGTTGGTCTTCATAAACTGTCTGGAATTATAACAAAGAATCTAAGGAACAATATGCTACACATTTTTATGAAAGCTCAGTAATTATACAAGAAATAGAAAAATGCTTTCAAATTTACTCTTGTAATTGAATGAAGACTTACAAAACATGTCTAGCAAGTTCACGAGTATCTCGCTGTAACTGTAAATTAGTGAAAGTAAATAACTGCTTATTTAAAATGATGGCCAAAACTACATGTGAAGTAATTATATTCATCAGATAATCAGTTGTGTCATTTCTTTTTTAAAAGACTATTTATTTAATATTACTATAATTATTTAATTTGTTATAGGACACATGTGCTCACCAGAGAGAGACAGGGAGATAGAGAGTGGGAAAGTGAGAAGGCAGGCCACCAGGTTCAGGACTCGAACTGTGGTTGGCCATGTGGGAATCCAGCACCTTAACCACCACACATATGCTGGCCCCAATCAGTTATTTCAATCAGTATAACTATTCTTTTCCTGAAGTCCAGGGGAGGAAAATGATATATATTCCTTCTCCCATGAAACATGCACACTTCTAACAACAATATATAAATAATTTTTGAAATCATACAATTATATTTAAATTATACAAGTAATGTATATTATATAAACATAAACATAAAATTTAAGTTTATATTAAACTTACAATGCAAAGCAACAACATTCTATTTATTATACCTTATTAAGAGAGAAAATAAATTATCTACAGTACCCATGCTGTTCTGCAAATTCAACATAGCGCTATGCCATTGTTATTTTTAAAAACATTTATTTATTTTTATTTATCTATTTATTTGTTGTGATTTTCAAGCAGCTAGGTCCAGGACTAGAACCACTGTCCACCATGTGGGAATTCAGCACCTTAACCACCATACCACCTGCTAGCCCCTATGCCATTGTCTTTTATTTTAATATAATATTAAAAGACAAAGAAAATATATTCTGAAAATCCAGTGTTCCCGAAACTTACGATTTTAAGGAATAAACATGTTTTTGTTTTTAACTTTCAGTACTTGAATTGACAATCATTTATAAGGCTTTATACATTTGCCTCATTTTTTAGAACAGGGTATGAAAATGGCAATTTAACTCCATTTAACTCACTAGAAAAATTGAGAGAAAGGGATATTTTTTTCTACTAAAAAATGGTTGTGGGCCGGCAGGTGGCGCAGAGGTGAAGGGCACTAGACTCCCACGCTACTGACCTTGGTCTGAATCCCAGACCTGGTAATTTGCTTTCTCTCTGTTTCTCCTTCCCCACTCCCCAGTCAAATTAAAATAAGTAAATAAAGTTAATTTTTTTATAAAATTAAATAATTCTAAAAAAGTAGCTGTACATTTGCTTGTTTTTAATAGTTTTTCTGGTTTTTTTTGTTGTTGTTGTTATTGCGAAACTGCATGCTGTCACACTAGCAAGAGCCAGTATAGAAATCCCTAGAGGGGAAGGAGACCTGGAACTACTTAGTATAAAAAAAAGAGAGAGAGTGAGAGAGAAACCTACTATGGCCTGAAATCTGTTACTATCCTCTGCCAGCTAAGACCGAGGTGGAACTGACTGAACTAAAAGTAAGGCTGTTTTAATGCATGACCTTGAACAAATGAGTTAAGAACCACTCGGTCAACTGCAGGCATTTCTTCATCCACTGAGTTTCAGGTTCTCACACATGCTCTGGCTTTTGAAGTTTCAGAAATGTGTAGTCATGATAAACTAAATGATACATTATTTTTCTATTAAAGGTTCCACTCATAAGCGCATCAAAAGTGATATATCCATGAATTTACTGAAGGCTAAAGATGCTCCAAAAGCGAGTTTCCTCTTTCCATGACACATTCTGTCATTTATTCGATGTATATGATCAAGAACGGTGTTTTCTAAAATGGCTCCACAGAACACGCATTCTCACAGATGGTCCCTAAAAAAGTAGAATCTCTATCTCAATGGGTTTGGAAGTAACTCCAAATAGATTGAATTGGCAAATCCTATGTATGTAAGAAACTATGTGTGTGTGGGGGCATGTGTGTGTGCATCTGTGTATGTATGCATATGTGTGTGTGTGTGTGTGTGTGTGCACATGTGTTTGTAAAACCTATTTAATGAAATGGATATTCCATAAACCCTAACTTGAAAAACATCGATTCAGAAATAGCAGAGGCTGGTCGGTGACACAGCAGTAAAAACCTGACACTTTGTGAGGTAATCCCAAACGGGAAGATTCCAGTTCAAGTCCAGAACCCTCAGAACCCCCACATCTTTGCTCATGATTCAGCGAGGCTGAGGGCTGGGGGTGAAGGGAGTGTCCCAACTCTATTGGAGGCTCTCCTTTCTCCACCCCCCCATGGAATAAATAGATAAATTAATTTTTTAGATGAAAAGAATCCAGAAATAGTAAAACTGTGGCCAAGACAATATAGTGAGTCACGCTGATGTTTTCATCATGGATTTATAAGAAGGTTTCATTTCTTTTGCATTTCAATTAGGGCTATAGCTCTTTATGCACAAGCAATCTGTGTTGCTTACAGACTAAAATACAGAAATGTGGGTATGAATTCTCCTTGCATTCATTTTTTCTCTTGGAACCATATGTCAAAACAGCAGTATTACAAGAGCCTGCGTCCCTGAGAGACTCTTTGGAGTAGACTTCCCCGCCGACTTGCACAGGGAATACACTGTGCCCCGTGTTAGAAGAACCTCTGATGAGCCTAACGGCTGACGTCTAAGGGTTAACTTATCACTGCAGCATACCCTGTGCTGACCAATAACAAGACAGTGGAATTCGGAAATGATGAAAGCCTCACAAAGGGAACTCACATAAAACTGAAATCACAGATGTTGAAAAATTCCTTGTCTATGGTGTATCAGCTAAATCTACTGGTCAAGAACAAATTTTAACTTTTATGATTATAGATCTTCATTAAAGATTCTTCGCCGAGCTGCTACATAATAGTTACTCTGAGGGTAAAGGCATACAAAAGACATAAAAGTTCTTGTTCTCTTGGAGCTCACATACTGATTGTAAGAAAGAAAATGCCAAGTAGAATTTTTAAAAAAGGTGGGGAAGGGTGACATCTTTATTTTTTTTTTTTTGTATTGCTTAATTATAGTGGTAATGTTTGCTCTTTCCTACGCTAAATTTATTTTAAAATATACAGGGGGAGAGCCAGCCTGTAGCATGGGTAGTTAAGGCAACTGTACCCTACATGGCTGACTATGTGGTTCAAGTCCCAGACCTGGCATTGAAAAATGCACTTGGCACATGTGCATAATGGCCAAAGTCCTGAAACAAGAAGGGACTTCAGCATGGCCATCCTCATGGAAGGTGCTTTCTAACTCTCTCTCTCAGGCAAGCACATGTGCCTTCTAGCAAATTTAAAAATATAGTAGATAGATGATAGATAGAGATGATAGAGATAGATAGATACAGATAGATATAGAGAGATGATAGATAGATAGATAGATAGATAGATAGATAGATAGATAGATAGATATTATATATATATATATATATATCTGGAGAGAGACAGAAGATAGAGATCGTTCGATAGATGATAGATATAGATAAATAACAGAGAGCGAGAGATAGATGATATAGGTATAGACATAGATACAGATACAGATACAGATACAGATATAGATAAATATAGGTATAGATAGATGATAGATGTATAGATACTAGGGCCAGACAGTGACATAGTGATAATGCAACTGAACCACTTAGTAAGGTCCTAGGGTGCCCTGCTCACATGAGTATGCCCATAACCAGGTTGGCTAGAGCTGGGGTGGTGGTACAGCAGTCTAAGGGGGTCCATGTCTCTGTCTGTCTCTCTGTATGTCTCTCTCACATGGAAGAAATAAATCATCTTTAAAACATAATAAAATAAAAATATACTAAAATGATGGCCACCAAAGCAACAAATGCAAAGACCCACTATACATTTACTGTTAGAACGGCGGACTGGAAACGAAACCAAGTTGAATATCTCTTAGTTCCCTAGAGGAATAGAAACCTATTTGTATAATCATTAAATTACTTTAAAATTTATTTTGAAGCAGGAAATTATTCTAGGCACATTGAAACAAATTTCACTTAGTTTCATTTTAAAAGCTACAACTGAAAAGTTTCTTCGTCACTAACCAAATGCTGTCTTTTATGACACTACATGATTCATCACTTATTAGAAAGCTTCTCTTATTCATAGAAAATCTTATTTTTAAATTATACTTTGAGCTCTGCTAATATAGCATATTCCACCTGCACTGATAAATGTACTGTGCTTTTCACAAGCTAGGAGAAATATAATTTATGCAATGAATTATTACATTGATCTCTACTTTTAGAAAAACAAAAAGCTCTCGTGAAGACTTCCAGGAGAAGTTTACAACGCGTACTACAGATTAAATTCCTCTCCTACACTAATAATGGAACCAATGCCTGTGGCGATATCTTTTAAAATGTTGGTAAAGCAGGTCCTTTTCATTTGAAAATGAACAAATATCAAGGGCTGCCTTCCACGTAACTTAGCATTAATAATGACTTCAGTTCAAGGCAGCTGAGGAGTGCGATAATATAACCTGTGCTTTAGAGGAGGCTCTGAATACATTCGTTGAATTTATTTTCATAAATTTACTGCTAATATAGAGCGAAATCAGAATATGTTATATTAAAATTGTATAGGACATCAAAGTTCCTGACTAAAAATACTGAATGGGCTTAGCTTTCCTCGCAGTGGAAGACAAGCATCATCTTGTACCAACTTAGTAAAAAACGGTCTGATCTCAGGTTCACTAAATATTGCAAAAGTAGCGTCCCAACTGGGTACACGGAACAAGCTTACTAATTCATATATTCCATCTACTGATAACCCTCGCTCTAATTTTCTTTTCTCTCTGCAGCTCTCTTCAAGTGTCAGTGCTTTTTCATTAAATCTCTTTTCCTTCATCAGTTTGACTGAGGGAAGAAGATGCATTACCTAAAATCAACACAGGTATATTAATATTGTCATTTTAAAATTTTTCAGATCTAAGAAAGAGCTAAGTCATACACTAGTGTAGTTAACTCCATTAGGTAATACCAAATTGTCAATATACAAGATAGGTCTTCACTTCTTAGAGAATTAACCAAAAAGAAAAGCACTATGAATAAAAATCTGCTTAGACTGTTTCTTGATAACTGCCCTCCCCTCGAGAAGAAAAAAATTCTGAATGTGTTACTGTCCAAGTCAGTATTCATTGCCAAGTACATTTCAGGTTACTTGGGTTATAGAACACAGGTAATCGAAGAGGCTATTGATGAGCAATGGCATTAGACATTAAAAGTTGATGGTTGATTTTGCGTGTCAACTTGACTGGATTGAAGGATACTTGGAAAGCTGGTGAAACCTTTTCTGTTTGTTTTCATTTTGCTATAGGATATGTGTGCTCACCAGAGAGAGAGAGAAAGAGAAAGTGAGAAATCATCTCCTAGGGGGGATGGCCATGCCACAATCCTTTCTCCTCCATTCTCCTCTCTGGATTTTGGGCATGCACACACACACGCCTAATGTGATTTCCAAGCCACTGAGTTTGGGACTTGAATTGCAGACAGTCATGTGGGATCCAGCTGCACTAAGCTCCATGCCACTTGCTGGCCTAGAGTTTTCAAGTATGTCTGTAACAGTGTGAGCAGACAAAACTGCCTGTGGGCTAGTGGGAATAATATGAAGGGGGTCCTAGATGGCTGCAGGCTTCAGACTGGGACTGCCCCAGCGTCTCGGCTCAGAGACTTTCATCGAATTCTCCACCTTGTGGACAGCCTGCTGTGGGAATTCGCTTCCCCGTGATCATGTGCAGTAATTCCCACAGTAAATCCTGCATATGTGTAAAATCCTGTTGGTTTGGGACCAGCAGGTGGCGTGGTGGTTAAGGCACTGAACACTCCCACATGGCCAACCACGGTTGGAGTCTCAGGCTTGCTTTCTTACTTTCTCTCTCTCTCTCTGTGTGTGTGTATGTGTGTGTGTTTCTCTCTGGTCAAATTTTAAAAAAGTAAATGAATAAATAAAATTAAATAAATAATTCTTTTAAAAAGGCCTGTTGGTTCTGTTTCTCTAGAAAACACTAGCCAATACAATGCACATCCGTGACTTCAGGAAGCAGTGGTACGCTCTCAAGCACTTCGGCACATACTCTGTGATTAATGGGACAGCCACTCGCATGCATGCTGTGCCATATTCCTCCGTATCGTTTAAAAAGTAAGTTTCCCCAAGGGCACAGAATACAACTTGTTATGAATAGGGTTTAAGTATTAAATTCAAATGTCCCTGAAAAAATGTTAGAGTGAATATTGAGTTTTGAATTCCATTTTATAAATGGGTTAATCATTATAATGTAAAGTATTTCCAGGGAGTATTTGCAGACTTAGGAAATAATGACTCTGAAAATCACTGAAAATAATTTATTTTTTTTTTTTCACTTTATCTAATATTGAGTAACAAAAATGTAGACATCAAAGTAGCTCGAAAACTGGGGCCAGGCAATGGTTCAGTGGCAAAACAACTGGACCCATGTGGGAAGGTTCCAGCTTTTCTTCCTGGGGCTACCCTGTGCATGCCATGTGCATGCACAGGCCTGGGATCCAGGCTGGTTGGGCCAGGGGAGCCTGAAGTGAGAAGGCTTTTCTGGGAATGCCTCTCTTTCTCTCTCTCAATAAATGGGAAAACATTTTGTAGAAGTACCTTAAAACAAATATAAGTAATATTGGTATATATGAGTTTAAAAAATAATTTCAAACACTATTCTTGATTTTTAAATATCAGAATATCAATAATTTAATTTTATAATTTGAAATTATCTTCTTTTACATGTATAATCAATGATTAATACTTGATATTAAATGACAATAGTATGTATTTTTCTTTTCATTTATATTTTATACCAGGGATATTGTGATGGTTCTTTCTTTCGTTCTTTCATTCGTTCGTTCGTTCGTTCTTTCTTTCTTTTTTCGGAGAGGTTTTTGCTATAGGGTGCATGTGCCCGCCAGAAAGACAGAGAGAGACAGAGATAGCAAGAAATCACTCCCCAGGGGGGATGGCCACAGAAAGCAAGAAATGCCCCCCCCAGTGGGGACGGCCACGCTGCGGTCCCTTCTCCTCCATTCTCCTCTCGGGATCTTGGGCATGCATGCACACGTGCCCGGCGTGAGTTTAAGCCACCGGGTTCAGGACTCTAACCGCGGTTGGCTACATGGGAGTTCAGTGACATAGCCGTTACGCTAACTGCTGGTCCCTCTTTCTTTTTTTTTTTTCTTTTTTAGAGATTTTTTGCTATCAGCCAGATGCATTCACCAGACAGACAGGGAGACAGGAAATGAGAAATCACTCCCTCAGAGGGGCGGGCCATGCTGCAATCCTTTCTCTTTATTCTCCTCCTGGGGTTTTGGGCACACCCACACACATGCCCAGCATAAGTTTCAAACTGCCAGGTCTGAAACTTGAACCATGGTCAGCCACATTGGAGTCCAGAACCTTACCCACTATGCCACCTGCTAGCCCCATGCCGTTTATGTCTTTGGATAATTTAAAACCAATGTATGTAAATAGGATTTGCATATATTAAAGCAAAATAATGTTAAATGTTGTCATTTTCACATTCAAAGATACTTTCCTAGCTAATACAGTCTAGGCATACACTTAACATGGGAGATGGCTTCTGTTCATATTCGAACTGCACAACTAAAACCTAGGTTTGTCATAAAAATGGAGGGCAAGTTTGCAACATATGATCTTTGGAGGCAAAATTCCTAGTCTCCCTGTCTGAAGTGGACAGACTGAAAAGATGCACATGACAAGGCCAGGCAGGAAAAGATCCCCACAGGAAAGAGGAGAAAGAACGCGTTTCTCTTACAATCTCAATGTTCCAGTATTTTGACAATATAACCTTCTGAAGAAAACAAAATAACATTACGGTAAGAAAGCCCTGTATCAGCATGAAGGTCTGTACTGCCGTCTCTGAGCAGGGTAATCAGAAGTGCCCGTATTTTTGAACACTAGAGGGAGCACATAAAAGAAAGATGAAAAAGAAGCCAGATAGCCCTAGTTCCTCTGTGCTTTATGTAACACAAGATCATTAGGAAAACAACAACAACAACAACAAAAAACAAACACAGTGAATGCTGTAAAACGGAGACATCCTCTCTCCTCACTTTAGTTTACATATTCTATTAAAAGAAAATAGAACTGCATCTGCTTTAGAAGATAGAAGTCTAAGTGCTTCAAAGAGTTTAAAATGATAAACCCACATCTGGGATGAAAATGGACACCCCAAATCAGAGTCAGAATTATTATTTTTTTCTTTTTTTAAGTTTATTCATTTATTTCTTCTCTGAGGGAGGGAGTGAGAGATAGAGGAGAGAGAGAAGAGCACACCCTCCAACAGGGTCTTCAAAGGAAATGGTAGTACCCCCAGTTCCAGCCTCTTAGGTCAATGACATGCCGGCTATTCCCAGGAAGGTCCCGGATGAGACCCCAGGGTGAAGGCACTGAGATTCTTGGCTGCATTCAGGGCTTATATAAACAGAAAGTCTCCAGAATTTCCATGCAGGAGGGATGACTTAGGAACCACTGGTTGGGGAGTGAGAAGGATGGATACTCGATGTGTCAAGATTGTTTAACAACTCAAAACTGTCTACACACAGCAAGCCTTCAGTGTATTCGCTATTACTCAGAAATCCTTTATGCATTTCAAAGAACAAGACAATGGGCTGAGTTTGAACCAAATGGGTTTAAAGACAGTAATGGATTACAGAATCAGGGTCGGGAAAACAGGAGCTCCCTCGGGCCACCTCACAATCCACCACCACAGGTAACAGAGAGACAAACAGGGCTGGATGAGAGCTACTGCCTGTCCCTCCTCTGCAGAGAAGAGATGCGCAGTGGGGAGTAAAGGCGATAGTTTGGATCCCTGAGAAATTTGGAAGGGCAAGTTTAGAACAGTGAAGGCAATAGGAAGAAAGACCAGTGAGATGAGAGCGTGCAGCGTTCGTCAGGGCAAATGAAGAAGGATTGTGAAAGCGATTCTCAAACGCTGCTAGTAGGTTATGTAATGTCAGGGCTAAGAATTGACCACTGGACTAAGGAACAGAGTGAGTGGTGACCTTCGCAGGTGCAGCTTCAGTGCAGTAAGGAGAACAGAGATCTCATCAGAGTGGGTTTAGGAAAGAACAGGAGGGAACAGGTGAGAGAAGGTGGCCACAACTCTCGTTTTGTTTTAGTCTTTGTTATTTAAGTGGAATCAAGAACAGGTCCTCTTTATTAGCTTTGTTTTTATTTACATTTTTTCAGGAATTGTGTGGGGAATGATGAAATGAAACGACAGCCCAGGTGAGATGAGGAAGATCTTCCTGAGATGACAAAGCACAGGTTATCACATACAAGTGCCATGACTGACCTTTAGCCCTTAATACCCTTAATAAATATTACTTGAAATGGATCTGCAAGTTCAAGCTCCTCAGGAGAAAAGAGGGAGAGTTTTGAAACGTTGTATTAAAGGTTACATGGTTAGCAGCCAGCAGAGACAGATGGCCAGATTTCAGGGAAGGAAATGCACAAACCAGGAATGATTGTGAAATAATGCGAGCGAGGGCGAGGTGAGGGCCTACTGCTGGCCACACGAGAGGTGGAGGTCGCCGTTGCATAAAATCGGTGCTGCGGTCTGAGGCCATTTAGGACAGTCTCTCCGTGTCACTGAAAACAGCCAGAGATAAGGACAGATGGGAGAGATGGCACCACTGGCTCTCGGGCTGGAAGGCAGGATTTGGTCACTGGACAACAGGCCAAGGTGTAACCTGCTAAGTAGAGAGTGGCCTGAAGACAGCAGGGCACTCACATTCACCTGGCAGAATTTTGAGGGTGAATTGGGGAAGGAGGGGAAAAGCAGAGCGATTAGCTCTAAGGCTATTAAAACATCACCCACAAAATAAATAAACTGGAGGCGAGCGAGGTGGCACTGCGGAAGACGGCAGCCGGTCTGAAACCCCGGCTTACCGAGAGCGGACTTCCAGTGCCTCGTCCTCTGGTTGCATCACATGCGTTTCCTTCTCGGCCCGAACACCTCAAAACGCACTCGGTCTGTTCCCGGGTGATCGCGGTCTCCCCAATGACACGGACGTTCCAGAGGGCAGGCCTCACATCTCGCTCACGGGATGGTCTATACTGACTAGCCCCGCGCCCTGTGCATAGCAGACACCCACGGAAACAATTCAAACACGTGAGATATGGAGGCGCATGGAAAGAGAGGCTGAAGATGCCAAAGCAAGGGCATGGAGGAAGAGGAAGCAAGGTGGGAGAGGAGAAAGGGCAAACAGGGATGGTGCAAGGCTCAGATGATGTACAGCACGAGGAAGACGGAAGAGGGCTGTTTTGAAGTTGAAAGCCTAAAACTTACAGCTTCACTCTGTTGCTGCCAGGAATGGGGGAGCTGATTATTGATAAAGATTTCAAGAGGGAAATATCAACAGCTGGACGCCAGGCAAAAGGAGCGACATGGCAGGGATGCCTATTTCTCTCTCCATGGCGAGAATGCCTATTTCTCTCTCTCTCTCTCTTCCTCCCTTCTCTCCTCCTCCTCCTTTCTCTCCTCCTCTCTCATAAAAAAGAAAAAAGAAAAGAAAAATAGGCCAGCCAGTGGTGTAGGGTTAAAGCAGCTTGATCGCACATAGCTGACTGTGGGGTTCAAGTCCCAGACCCAGCAGTTTGAAAAACACACCAGGCGTGTGTGTGTGTGTGTGTGTGTGTGTGTGTGCCCAAAATCCTATCCGGAGAATGGAGACGGGATTGTGGCATGTACATCCCCCAAAGGCTAATTCCTCACCTTCCCTCACTCACTATCTCTATTTCTGTTGGATGAGCACATGCACCCTATAGCATACTAAAAAAGAAAAAAATAGTATGATGAAAGAGAGGGGAACATCAGGAAAATGTAGAAAGCAATGCAGATGATGCTGTTTAAAAATAAAAAGATAACACAAGTTATGAGAGAAACATCAAGTCCCATTGCTTGGTAGACAGAGGGAAGAGAAACTTGTGGACGGAAGGCAGTGTTAAGTGACGTGGAAAAAGAGGGCAGCTGGAGCAGTGGCTCCCAGCAGAGGCCAGTGCCCTCCTGCAGGGGACAGTCAGCAATGTCTGGAGACACTTCTAGCTGTCACACTGACATTTCTGGTGGCTTCTGGCACCTAGCTGGTGAGACCAGGGTTGCTCTAACCATCCTACCATGACAGCACAAAGAGGTATCCACCCACTGTCAACCCCAAGCAAGTTCAAAAACTCCCGAACCAAGGGACCAGCAGTTAGCGTAATGGCTGTGTCGCTGGACTCCCACATAGTCGACCGCGGTTCGTGTCCTAGACCCGGTGGCTTAAAACTCATGCCAGGCGCATGTGCATGCGTGCCCAAGATCCCGAGAGGAGAATGAAGGAGAAGGGATTGCGGCGTGGCCATCCCCCCTGGGGGGTGATTTCTCGCTTTCTGTCTCTCTGTCTTTCTCTGTCTGTCCGGCGAGTGCATGCGCCCTATAGCAAAAATCTCTCCAAAAAAAGAAAAGAAAAAAAAAAAAAAACCCGAGTCAGAGATCACAGTTTAAAAATAAAAGGGGTGGAGATAGATCAGACCCAGACATTCCTCTTCCTAAAACGCTGTAAGGGCGCTATTTATTCTGATCCTGTCTCCTGCTGCTTTTACTGTTCATCCACTCATGACACACCAGTTTCTTTGTTCTTCGGAAACAGAATAAGGCTGCTCGCTACGGGGTCCTTGGACTGCTGTCCCTTCCACTTGGAAAGATGTTCCCCGAGATGCCCATGGGGTATGCTCCTTCTCTGTGAAGCTTTTCTTCCAATGTCATCACAATAATTTTCCAATAAAGTTTATTCTGGACCAATCTATTTATCTTATTTATTTTTTAAAAAGAACTATTTTATTTAACTTTATTTTATTTATTCATTTATTTTCATTTGACCAGAGAGGAACAGAGTGAGAGAGAGAGAGAGGTGGAGGGGGAGTGAGAAAGCAAGCCACCAGGTCTGGGACTCGAACCATGGTTGATCATGTGGGAGCCCAGCACCTTAACCACCACACCACCTGCTAACCCTGACCAACCTATTTAAAGTTGCTCCTTCTCTCCATAACTGTTTATCCCATTATAACCTTCCATGTTTCATGTATGATATTGTTGCCTTTCTTTTTTTTTCTTTTTTTTTTTTTTTTTTTAGAGCTTTTTGCTATAAGGCACATGCACTCCCCGGAAGACAGAGAGAGACAGAGAGACAGAAAGCGAGAAATCACCTCCTGGGGGGATGGCCATGCCGCAATCCCTTCTCCTCCATTCTCCTCTCAGGATCTTGGGCATACACGCACACACACCTGGCCTGAGTTTAAGCTACCGGGTCCGGGACTCGAACCGCAGTTGACTACATGGGAATCCAGCGACATAGCCATTGCGCAAACTGCTGGCCCATATTATTGCCTTCTACTATCAGATGTAATTTGGCTTTTATATAGGTCCATCTTCTCTATGCCTTTGAAAAATGTTTGTCTGCTTTGCTCCTCACTATATTCCCAGCAGCAAGAATGATACCTGGCATGCAGTAAGAGCTAAACACCTATTTGTTGAATAAATAAATAAAAAGGCTCAGATAAATTCAAATAATACCAATAATGACAAATACTTACACAGTGCTTGCTCAATGCATGGGAACTAGTCTAAGAGCGTTGCATATAACTCACTCAGTCTCTATAACCAGCCTATAGCATGGGCAACATTTTCACTACTGCTATTTTCTTGTTTTATTATTAAGAGAGACTGTTTGCTGTAGGGCGTGTCTACTCACCAGAGAGACAGAGAGAGAGAAAGTGAGAAACCCCCACCCCCGGGGGAGGATGGCCATGCCGCAATCCTTTCTCATCCTTTTTCTTTTTGGGATTTTGGGCACCCATGCATACACACCGGGCATGAGTTTTGAGCCACCAGGTCTGAGATTGGAACCATGGTCAGCCATGTGGGAGTCCAGTGCCTTAGCCACTATGCCACCTGCTGGTCCCACCATTTTCTTAATAAATTTGTTAATTTCTTACATCAGTGAGCAAGGCAGACAGAGAAAGAGAGAGTGAATGAGAGCATGCCAAACAGGATGCCAACGCCACGATCCACCCCACCCCTTGATCATAGGCAAGTGTGCATCAGACATACCCAGGGAGATCTCCAGACTCGAACCAGAAACCTTCCTAGGGGACACTGCCTTGCAGAGCATCACACCTTCCTGCTAGCCCACTGTCTGGCCCATCTATTTCAATTTTAAGAGGAAAGTAAGACATAAAAGATAACGTAGCGTCCCTAGTATTGCAGAGCAGGGCAACTGGAAACAAAGCAGCATTGCTTCAGAGTCAGAGATCTTTCCCTTCTATGTGACCTTACTGAGCTTCACAGCCTCAAAATTCTCCTACTGTTAAAAAAAAATCCCAAATACTTATCCAAAACACCGAGCAATGCATTAAGGAGATCATCAAACTTAGTTTATTCTACATATAATTAATTAAACAGACATACACATATCTCTGATATTTAAGCTTTAAAACTACAAAGTTATTTTAATTGTGGTTGACCTAGTCTCATCACTTTCCTTGAAAGCACTGGGTCGTCAGAAATGCTATGATGTATGGATGTTTTTCTAGATGCAAAAATGCCTCATGACTTTTCTGAGGACCCAATAAAAGGAAAGTAGTTACCTAGTTACCTTCTTAGTAATTCTACATAATTTCTCAGTTGTCTTATTCAATGTAGGAATCATAAACCTGTAAAATCTTGACCACCACAACATATGTAGAACATCAGTGGTTTACTTTAATGAGTTTTAAACAGAGCAGTAACTTCCCAAGAGTTTCTCATCGGGAAAGACTTCTTTCGCAAAGGTAACCTCTGAGGCTAGCAACATGTGCTGAAATTATAGGCTGATCTAACCCAGTCCCTGAGAATAATGTTCTAATGCGGAATAACAAAGCAACGTATATATGAGTCTAAAAGGCTCGCCATCATATCCCAAAACTATGAAGTATCTTAAGCAGTCACTAGATAATCTGATCGATTGATTGATTGTTATTGCCAGAGAATATATGCACTCGTCAGACAGAAAGAGAGAAATCACCCCCAAATGGGGCATTGTCACACCACAAGCCGAAATCCTCCATTTCTCCATCTCATCAGGATTTGGGGCACACGTGTGTGGCATGTTTTTCAAGCCACCAGGTGGAGATTCCAACAGCAGTCGGCCATATGGGATCCAGCTCCCAGGACAGACTGCACGGTGGGTAACCCCGTGCTGTGAGGCCTGCATGTGCCCTATGTCTCTTATTAAGCGAAGTTTGTAATTAGTAACTCGGAGAGAGAGTGGTTAAAGTGGAAAGTGAGATGAAGGCTGCGTCCGTCTGGCTTGGTCTTTCACACATTCTATTTAAAACGGCTCCTTCTCCCAAGCACTGCAATCTCCCTTTATCTGGCAGGAACTGTCACCTTCTAGTACCTGATGGAAGCTGGCATTTCTTGCATTGGCCCATCTTCTCTACGCCCTTGAAAACATTCTGTCTATTTTGCTCATCACTGGATCCCCCCAACTAGAATGGTGCCTGGCATACAATATGGGCTACGTAGCTATTTGTTCAATAAATGAATAAAGGGGTCCAGGTAGATTCATGTACTACCAATAACAGCACGTACATCTACAGCGATTGCCTTAATTCGCAAGCCCCTAACAGAGGTGAGGCTGCTTCGACAGCAGGTCCTTACGGTTACTCATGTCTGCATCTTTTACGGTTTCCACCACAGTGACTTACACATACTGTAAGTTCAAAATATCAGGCCAGCAGGTGGCATGGTAGTTAAGGCATTGGACTACCACGTGGCTGACTATGGTTCAAGTCATGGACTTGGAGTCTTGTTTTCTGACTTTCTCTCTGCCTCTCCCTAGTGAGTGCATGTGCTTTATAACAGACTTAAAATAATAATTTGTTTAGAGGTTTTTTGCTATAGGGCGCGTGTGCTTGCCAGAAAGAGAGAGACAGAGAGACAGAAAGCGAGAAATCACCCCCCAGGAGGGATGGCCATGCCACAATCCCTTCTCCTCCATTCTCCTCTCAGGATCTTGGGCACGCACGCACATGCATCCAGTGTGAGTTTAAGCCACTGGGTCTGGGACTCAAACCGCAGTCGACTACATGGGAGTTCAGTGACATAGCCATTACGCCAACTGCTGGTCCAAAATGTTTTTAAAGTTCAGAATATCTTTCACAATTAATGAATTAATGGCATACAGGAACATCATAAAACAAATAAACAACCGCTGCTCTGGGATCAATGTTAAAACAGGAGTAATTCTGGGAACCAGCAGTTAGCGTAATGGCTATGTCGCTGGACTCCCACGTAGTCGATCGCGGTTCGTGTCCCGGACCCGGTGGCTTAAAACTCACGCCGGGCGCGTGTGCGTGCGTGCCCAAGATCCCGAGAGGAGAATGGAGGAGAAGGGATTGCGGCGTGACCATCCCCCCTGGGGGGTGATTTCTCGCTTTCTGTCTCTATGTCTCTCTCTGTCTGTCTGGCAAGCGCACGCGCCCTACAGTGAAAATCTCTCAAAAAAAAAAAAAAAAAAAAAAAAAAAAAAACAGGAGTAATTCTGAGTTCTGAGAACATTTAAACCACCTGTTAGTGTCATCCTCATACACATCACAAAAACAACCACCTAAAATGGTTAGCCTCTAAACACGTGAACACTCTTACAGGCATGGAGAGGAGTGCATTACAAAAATATGGAAGAGGACCTCTGAAAGTTGGTGGAATCATGAAATTAAAGTCCGAGTTTATTTTGTTGTAAAAATATTTTGAAATTCATGTATAAATTCTTCCTAATAAACACCTCCATGACCTTTTTTGTAAGATTCCCCCCAGGATGTTTTCCCACTTTGAGATGGTGTCCACCACAGCCCTGCTCAGAGAAGGAAACTGCTCACAGGCCGCCCGCTTTCTCCTGTGAGCAGAACACATGACGTGAGGGCCTCATTATTTCTTTTTTTCTTTTTGTCGAACCAGAACTTTCAATCCTTAAAATTCTAGACTTCAGAGACCAGCGGGTAGCGTGGTGGTTAAGGCGCTGGACACTCCCACATGGCCGATCACGGTTCAAGTCCTGGACCTGGTGGCTTGCTTTCTCACTTTTCCTCTCTCTCTCTGGTCAAATTAAAATAAATGGATGAATAAATAAAATTAAATAAATAATTATTTTTTAAAAAAATTCTAGACTTCGACCTCAACCAAGTGGCTAATTATTTTTATTTTATGGGAAGGCAATCAGTCACTGGTTTTTTCGATTTCTTTTGTTTTGCTTTTGTCTACTGGAGTTATTCTGACCTACCCAGGATTTCCTGAACATGTATGTTTTGCAAAATGTACGTTTTCATGAGTTCTTGTTGCAGAAGAAATATTCCCAACTTCTTTCCTTCTTTCAAAGTCCCCTGTGATGGGGGGTGGGGGGGCAATTAGAAACCACTGATAATATTTTTTTCATCTGGTATTTTTCTGTCACATAGCAAACAACTTGTAATCTGAGATAAGATGAGGTATTATGAAAGAGGCGAATACACACCAAAATATCTGCTGCCTTCCATGTGGTACTAGAGGATGAACCTGTTAGAAATCATCAAACTTGCTTTTTCCAGATGAGTACGACATATGTTATGCGCAGTTTAAAATCTATTTATATCATAGCAACTGCTTCGACAGGCATAGGTATGTAATTGTTCACGTCAGTTATTCTACAAGGAAGCAGTTATCTCAACACACCAACCTGTCGTAGCGTTTAGAAAAGGAAGAAGGGAAAACAAAGATCATAAAGGTAAGTTCTGTTAACAATGTTAATAGTTCTTTCCTACAAGTGGGGTCTGGGAGTTTAATTCCTTCAGAATCCTCCTGTCTTTTCCGTTTCAAAAAGAAAAACGGCCCAAGTTATATACGGCAGTATCTATCCAGAACTCAAAGACCACCTCCTTGGGACTCTGCTTTGGTTCAATGATCACTTAAATAGGTCTTTATTTTGTCATTGCAGTTCATGGTACTTCCCGGCTCTCTTGTTAGAGCTTAAGTACTGCTGACTTCGGGCTCCCAGGTTCTACAGGAAACCCTAATTCACAGCAATTCTTTTTCTTTTCTTTCTTTTCTTTTCTTTTTTTTTTTGAAAGGTTTCCACTCTAGGGCGCGTGCGCTTGCCAGACAGACAGAGAGAGACAGAGAGACAGAGAGACAGCAGTGAGAAATCACCCCCCAAGGGGATGGCCACGCCACAATCCCTTCTCCTCCATTCTCCTCTCGGGATCTTGGGCACGCACGCACACGTGCCCGGCATGTTTTAAGCCACCGGGTCTGGGACGTGAACCACGCTCAACTATGTGGGAGTCCAGCGACATAGCCATTACGCTATCTGCTAGTTCCCATTCACAGAAATTCTTCTCAACAAATTAACTTTCAACTTAATAAAAACATTTCTATTCATATTATACTGGAAAAAAAAACAGTTTTAGAATAAGGCCATTTCTGTATGTGGGGGGTACAGGGATGGCTTATGATGGATATCACTAACATTATAAGAAATCACAGGGCCAGCAGGATGCATGGCGAGTAAGGCACTGACTTCCCACATGGCTGGCTGCAGTTTGAGTCCCAGACCTGGCAGCTTGCTCTCTCACTTTCTCTCTCTCTCATGAGCATGTGAGCCCTAGAGCAAATGTTAAAAATAATAATAATAAACAAAATTAAATTAAATAATGCTTTTAAAAAATACAAAATACATATGACATGATTCATTGTCAGCTGGGTAATTTTGTGTCTGGTAAAGAATTCAACAAGATACTCTAATCCATCAGTCATAACAGAAAGGAAAACAAATATCAAACTCCCAACACCTAAACTTAGGGATGGCGCATTGCCCCTAAAGCATGTGATAACAACACAGAGATATACCCTCAATTATCTTCACTCATTTGGGATAACTGCATACGATGCTAGTTAGCAGCACATCGCCATATTAATTGTTCCTTTATTTTTTAAGCTATATTACTTAAAAAAACGAAACAATATTTTTATCAACATTTCTGTTGAAAACTATATGGCTGTTGGAAAAGTCATGATGTATTTTTCTATGTTTTTTTTTTTCATGCAAAATCACATCTTGACTTTCCAGACAAGCCAGTAAATGCATGAAAGGTAATTCACGACAGCACCAAGTTAACTGCACAATGACCACTGCAAGGTCTGCCTACGATTAATTTTGTCTCAGTATTGGTGCCTGAAAGTAAGTCCAATCCACAAAAACAAATGACTATTCCCATGGAGAAAATCTACACAGCAAGCCTCGAATTAAGTGGTTTATTAGCATCACTCCAAATTGAAGAAACGAAATCCACTGTGGCCAGGAATAAGACGTGGGAAAAATTCTCTGAGGGTTTGGCAATATAAATGGAGAACTTTAAAACTTTCACATCCTTGGTTTCTAAGAAAATGTAAAAAATAAAATTGGAAAAAATCAATAGAGCTTAGTAGTTAAAATCCTGGGTTCTGATTTAGGGGACCAGACAGTGGCGCAGCAAACAGGGACATTCTGCAAGGCAATCTCACATGGGAAGGTTCCCAGTTCAAGTCTGGAGACTTCCAGACTCGTGTGCTGGGCACAGGTTTGCCCTTGGCGATCTGGGCTCGCTGAAAGCTAGGGGAGGACTGTGGGACCTCGATGGGAGTGTTCTCTCGCTCTTTCTCTCTCCCACACGATAAAAGTTAACTTGAACAAAATTATTTTTTAAAGTTTCACTTCTCTACTTACAAGCTATGTAACCTCAGGCAAGTGACCTATCTTCTCCAGCCTCTTACAGGGAAGAATATGGGAACAACAGTCCCTCCCACTTCTGTTTATCTTGTGGATTACACTATTTTAAGATAAATAAGCACATTTAGAGGCCAGAAGTAGTCACATAACACTCCACGATAGCACAGCAGTCACGCAATGCTCCAAGGGGCTGAACCACATGCGAAGGTCGCAGGCTCAAGTTCTGAGGTCTCCCTGACAGGCCTGGCACCTGTGCATGTTCCCGGGACCCTGGCTGGCTCAGTCTGGGAGTGGATCAGGGTGTGAAGATGCCATGGTGTGCCTGCCCCTCCCTGTCTCTCTTTCTCTCTCTTTATGTCTTTATCAGAAATAAATTTAAATATATTTTTTATTAACTCAAAGAAATAGGGGCCAGACAGTGAGTGGTGCAGCAGTGAAACATGACCCTCCGAAAGACTAACCCACACATAAGGGTTCCGGCTTCGCATCCAGACCCTGAGTACTGCCTGTATACACCAGTGACCCGGGGGCTGACTAGGGCTGGGGTAGACTGCTGTGTTGGGATCCAATTGGGGGTGCTAGTTCTTCTCTCTCTCTTACTCATGGGAGAAACAAATACACTTATTAAAAAAAAAAAAGAGAGAAAGAAAGCAGGCCAGATGGTAACATGGTGGTTAAGACAGTTGGATCCCACCTGACCGACTGTGTAGTTCGAGTCCCAAACCTGGTGGCTTGAAAAACACACCACCACATATGAACGAATGCCCAAAAACTCCAAAAGAAGAAATGGAGGAGAAAGGATTGTGGCATGACCATCTTAATAGGGGATCTTTCTCACTTTCCCTCTTTCTCTCTTTCCAGTAAATATGCATGCCCTCTAGCAAATTTCAAGAAAAAAGAAGGAAGAAAAAGAGAAAATATTCAAAAATTAAATAATAAACACACTTAGAAGAATACCTGGCAGAGAGTACAATTTGTTAGGGCTTTTTTATTGCCAAAGAAGTTCTTTCTAGTGCTATGTAATAACCATAAAAAATTAGAAGTAAACAGAATAGCCAGCATTAGGAGCAGGATGAGGGAATTTATAGCAAATCTATATAGCGGCTGTAATCTAGCATTATTCTAGAAATCAGAAAATGCCCATGTATATCATGTATAAATCTGTGGTATTCATATACATTTAAATATACACACAAAAAGACTAAGAGGACATACAGCAAAATGTTTTGCGCATGTACTTCTGTGTGGCATTAAGGATAATCCTAATTTTCTTTTATAAAAATTGCTGAAAGATGTGTGCGCTCTCCAGAGAGAGACTGACCAAGAAAGTGAGAAAGAGAAAGGGAGAAACCATCCTTCCTGGGAGGGGAGCATACTGCAATCTCTTCTCTTCCATTCTCCTCTTGGGATTTTGGGTGCACACACACACACACACACACACACACACCTGCCCAGCACATTTTTCAAGCCACCAGGTCCAAGACTCGAGCCACATAGTCAGCCATATGAGACACAGCTGCCTTAACCACCATGCCAACCACTGACCCATCTCTCAGAACTTTTTTTGATTTTTCCCCATGCTCTCTATAATATTGACATATTGTACTACTTCTGAACTCAGAAAAGGGAAATTTGTTCTTTAAACGTACTATTCTTTGCTGTTTACTAACCTTGCATTTGCAGCTTGATGTCAGTTATGTGCAATTCAATCAGAACTGAATCAGCAACTTACTGGGTTTTTATCACTCTGTGTAATTCCTAACAATTTCCCAGGAAAGCATTCATCCAGTCAGCTCTGTAGAAGGCTTTTAAGTTTGATTTGAGAATATATTTTGTTCAAACTTGCATTTCAAGAATATCTCTTTTCCCACACTAAGATTTAAATACCTGGGGACCAGCAGTTGGCGTAATGGCTATGTCGCTGGACTCCCATGTAGTCAACCATGGTTCAAGTCCTGGACCCGGTGGCTTAAGCTTACGCCGGGCACATATGCGTGCGTGCCCAAGATCCTGAGAGAAGAATGGAGGAAAAGGGATTGCCTTGTGGTCCCTTCCCCTGGGGGGTGATTTCTCGCTTTCTGTCTCTCTGTCTCTCTCATCTTTCTGGCAAGCACATGTGTCCTGAAGCAAAAACCTCTTAAAAATAAAAAAAATTAAAAAAAAAATATTTAAATGCCTGAGATCCTCAGACCAGCAAGGGTGGAAAAAACAGAACCCAGGTAACAATGAAACCTATTACACGGTTTTATTACCTGTTACCTCACTATGGCCTGAAGCACACTGTTTATTACTTTAAGACTACTTAAATTTCTTATCAGCTAATTCTCGCAATGTTGAATGGTTTAATTCACTGAAAAGAGACGTGAGGGATGGTTATTGGCTATCTCTCCTTTTTCAAAGCTGTTCTTTTCTTTCAGTGACATGCCAAGCCAACATGTTTAAAAACAGAAAAAGTTTAAAGCATTCAGTGCGTATACGTCAGTTTGGGGTGGGAGACCACTGTACAGAGTAGTAAAAACATAGCTATTGCTATAATTAAATGAACTGGAAACTTACATTCATTCACAACTTTAGAACTTGAAAAATACCCTAGAGATTATTCTCTATAATTTGCTCTAGTAATGAGTTTTATACGCATGGACTCATTAACCAAAAAATACTCAGTAGGATTTTTCCCAGAGCAATAAACTACAGAACTTCCAAGTGAAAATGTCATTTAATAGAAAAACATTACAAAGCAAAAAACGTGTGTGAATAACTGTTCATTCTGTTCTCATCAGTCCCAAACCAGACTGTTTCCTTTCAAGTTTGTTTCAAAATTAAACTTCATTTACTTCAGCTCATGATATCGTAAGAAGAATCATGGATGTTTTGGAGTTGACAGTTACAATGGCCACACACCTTCCCCCCATTGAGGCCAACCACTCAGGGATCCTAGGGCGCTGACAGAACAACTCATTAACTCACTTCAACTGGCTTCTCCGCAAGGGCACATCTATTTGCAAACCTTCTTAAAAAACAAACAAACAAACAAAAAAGACAACGTATGTATGTATATATGCATATAAAGAAGAGTATGCGTGTGTATCAATGTTTGTACAGCCAGTTAGTGGTCTTGTTCATTGAACTCATAAAATGAAGCACTAAGAAAGGATAATACCAGTCTAAACCCACACAGAACCTAGCTGAAGAAGAAATGAATTTTGTTTCCAGATAAAAGCCTCTTTATTAGAGATTCCAGTTTCTAACCAGCGAGCTCTGTGATCCCGTATTAATACCCACATCTGATGCAGAATAGTTTATTGGTGCAACGGGGTGCTGCTATGTAAGATGGGACCACATGGGGAAGCTCTGGGTTCACATCCAGGGCCTGCCTCATGCACCAGCAGGTCTGGGACCCCAGCCGGCTGCAGGGCTGGGAGCGGACTGTGGCATGAAACCCTGTTGAGGGTCTCTCACTATCTTTCTCAGGAAATATAAACTTTAAAAAAAAAAGAACAGGCCCATTGCCACCAAAGATGCCAGATTATCTGAGAACTCTTCAAAAGCACAGCATCATGTCTGTGTGTTTTAGTGGAAAAAACAATTACACATACCTACTCTACCAGTTCATTTCATCTCTGAAACTCTAGTATTGCGCTATTTTTTTTCTTTTTTTCAATACATACAAAAAAGCAACATGGATAATCTTGTATTCCAATGATATTTTCTGTTAGTTCTTTTCTTTTTTCTGTCTTCAGATCTTATCTACATTAAAAAGAGGATTCAAACTCTTTCTTTCCAATTCTCGATTTCTCCAAAGAATTTACCCTACGCAGAAACCTCCAAGGTTTATAACACATGGATGTGTGATCTTCAGTGTAACTACCATTGATCCATTTATGTTCATCACAACCACCCAAATAAACTGTAAGTTTCTTAAAACTCCTATCTGCCTTTTCAGGCTTTCAGTTTCTTCACCAAAAGCATACTATATTACTAAATGCATAGCATGTATTAGTTTACAAATCAATGTATATTCATTCCTTCTTATTCTCAATTCTTTCTTTCCCCAAGCCTACAATGAGAATGACTACCAAAAATGCCTCGTTACACCGATATAAGATATCAGACAAGAGGGACGAGCACTTAGTGTAATGGCAATGTCGCTGGACTCCCATGTAGTCGACCGCAGTTCGAGTTCCAGACCCGGTGGCTTAAACTCACACCGGGCGCGTGTGCGTGCGTGCCCAAGATCCCAAGAGGAGAATGGAGGAGAAGGGATTGTGGCGTGACCATTCCCCCTGGGGGGTGATGTCTCGCTTTCTGTCTCTCTGTCTCTCTCTGTCTTTCTGGTGAGCGCACGCGCCCTATAGCGAAAACCTCTCCAAAAAAAAAAAAATTAAAAAAAAAGACAGTATCAGACAAGATAAATGCATCCCAAACTAACCCTTTGAGCTTACTGAGACCATGAACTGTAACTCACACATCTTGGTACCAAAAAAAAAAAAAATAGTACGGTACTTACAACATGGCAGATGTTGAATAAACATTTTGAATTATACTTAATGCTTTTTTTCATTACAGTCTAAAAAGGACAAAAAGACCCACAGTATTTCTAAAACACCAAGTTAGTTGAGATTGTTCTAAATTCCGAGGGCAGAAACAGCCCTTAGGCTCTCTAAAAAAAATCCTATTACTCTTTTGCAATATACAATCCAGCTATACCTGACTAGATAATTATAGCTAAATAACTAATCATTAAAAGACACCCGTAATAACACCTCTCCTGGACAGAAGAACTGTGTTACTCTTTATTATCATGTTCCTGGCAGCCACCAATATGGTCAAGTCTACTTTACTGCCTAAATTTTCAGACGGCTGACACCTAGAAAACTTCTACCAAGAAAAGCAATATCAAAAGAACCTCAAACAAAAGACCAATATTTTTGGTGCAGAGTTTATGCAAAGATAAAGGATAGGCTATTCAAAAATAAAGGCTGTATCTTAATTAGATTGAAAAAAAAAAGAGAAAAGAAAAATAATGATCACAGGGTCACTGAGCAGTGATCGAGGCAAAACTCACTGTATTTTTAATTTTGGCTCCAAGTTAATAAGAGCTTACTGTGAATTTATATCAAAATATTTCATAATCTAAAAGCATAGCATGGCATAAAGGAATTGGAATTCTAAATAGAACAGTTTAACATATACTAGTTACAAACTGCCAAACTACGGCAGATGACAACTTCTGAATTAATACAACATTTACACTTCAAAGTCAGGTATAGAAATCTATAAGCTTTGCAATTTACAAAGTTTTATTGTTCCTTTATTCAAAACCACCTCTAAGACATGTTCTAAAAAGATAAATGTTGAACTGTAAGATGGCATAGGTTAAAAATGTCCTGGAAATATTTTGTTCTCATGGTAACTCATTCACAGTACATAAATAGCCGGTGTTCTGAGATTCAGCCATAGCATGTACACTTCCATGTGCAAAATTGGGATGATGACCACAGAAAAGTAATTGACAATCATGTCACATTACTTATCATTCATAAATTTCAATCCCATGCTAAGATTTCCACCCAAACCAGCCCTGAGAGCCAATCAGAGCTTCCCAAACATCAAGCCAAAATTTTATCTGGAGGTCTGTCAGATCTCTGCATGGACTCCGTGGTACATGATCCATGCTTTTCTCTTCCTTTGATAAACTATTTTTCCCTTGAAAATCCTCAAGTAAATGAAGCCAGATCGAAAGAAAGCACAAAAGACACCCTGACTTGCATCTGTTACTCTAACCGAGATCCACAGGGAGATTCAAAGTTTCACTATATGGATCTGCCTGGTCTCCAAATGTCCATGGAACAATAACGCCAAGCAGAACGGAGACCATGGGTAGTTTCTCGTCATTGATTCTGTGCAAAAAGACTGAGGAGCCTGACACCTCATCACACCAGGAAGGATGGCCCACAGATGCCAAGACTGAGGGGCTGCCTCTCCTTCGTCTGGGCCTCCGGAGGACAGTCAATACCCTACTGAGCTGCGGTAGGTTCCCCACATCCCACCTTAGAAACCTCAACAACCCTCAAGCACGACTCTGCCTAAAGAAACATGCCCCATTTGTTCATTTTTAAAACGCCATAACGTTTCCGATGAAAACGCAGCCTGCCAAAGACGTCAAGGGAAAGAATAACAAAGACAGGGGCAGCATCCTTAGCCTCCGTGTCAATGCATCGCCCCTCCATCTGTCCGCCGCTGGTGAAGTCACCCTGGAGAAGCCTTGCAAACGCCAAGTTTTATTCCTGCACCTAGACCCACCGCTGCTCGCAGGACCTCGGGAATAATTACGTTCTGTCGGTGGAGCGACCTACAGGAATG
>NW_006159861.1:955099-955313 GCF_000334495.1 Tupaia belangeri chinensis | reverse complement strand
GCCATGTGCCACTAGCAAGTCGAATTCTGGCGAGGAACGGGCTATTTTAACACACTTACACGTGTAATAACCAATCGTGGTCCCGTTCGTAGCGGTAATGGGGGCGAGGGAAATTGGATGCGGGAGGTTAATCTCTAGAGGCTCATCCCCCAGGCACCCCACAATCTCCCCCTCCAAGGTTCTGGAAACAGGATTTGGGACCTAAACTACGCCC
>NW_006159861.1:954622-954956 GCF_000334495.1 Tupaia belangeri chinensis | reverse complement strand
TGGGGGAGGGGGTACCGGACAGCTCCGGTTCCTAAGAGCCGGGAGCCAGCGGTAAGAGCCGGGCGGGCGGGCCACACACACGCACACCCTCCCTGCGCGCCCTGCTCCCCACCTTCGATGCCGAGTGGCGACCGGGGGAGGAGGAGGGCAGGAAAGCGGGGTGGCAGGAAGGCGCAGAGTTACAGCTGGAGGAGAGCCGGGGATGCTTCGGGAACTGCGAAAGTGCGACCGTCCCAGACCCTCCGCACCCCTGGCGGGCTCTCTGGCCCGCAGTCCGCGGCTCCCTCCAGCCGCCGAGCCGCGCTCCCCCAGGCTGCCCTCCCCGGCCCGGCCC
>NW_006159861.1:953875-954093 GCF_000334495.1 Tupaia belangeri chinensis | reverse complement strand
ATTTCCTTAAGTTCCTTGGCCACGTCCTTCAGGTCGCCCAGGACTAACTCCAGGTCCTCCACGATGATCTTGATCTGCTCCTTCACCTTGGTTTTGGAGGCTGCCGGCGGTCCCTCGGCTGCGGAGGACGAGGAGGGGGTCCCCTTGGACTTGGCTGACATTCTTTGGGGGCAAGCGAGGCAGGTCAGGACAGGCGGGGGGGCGGGGGGTGGGGCGGG
>NW_006159861.1:934010-953726 GCF_000334495.1 Tupaia belangeri chinensis | reverse complement strand
CCGGTGCAGGGGGCGGGGGGACCAGTAGGTACCCCGCCCGCCCCGGGCCTCGGCTCGCCAAGGCTCGCATGCTCGCAGCCTGCGGCGTCTTCTCACATCTGGCCTCGATTCCTCCGCTTCTCCGGCTAGCAGAGCTTGGACAGAGCCACAGTCGGCCCGGAGTCGGAGCTCGGGTCAGCAAAGTGGCCCTAAATGTTTATCCAGGACCCAAGGGCAACCTGGGGTCTCTGCTCACTCGCCAGGTAACCAGAGAGTTCAAGGGACCGAACTTTTTGCAGGAGATAAAAAGAAAAATGCGTAACAGCGACCCCTCACCTCCTGGAATCCTGAAATTTAACCCATGTTCTCAAACCGAGTAGTCTAACCCTACTCATGCCAAAAAGCTCACAACAATAGTTACTAATCTGAACTACCCACACCAAAAATCCCCTTGGAGTCTGAGTCATCTTGCCTGTACTCATCTGGTCCACTTTTTTTTTTTCTTTTTTCTTTTTTAGCTGCCCTTTCTCTGTCTGCAGCCTGTGCTAATTCCAGTTTTTAATGGAGCGGGAAAGACCCTGTCCAGATCTCCTGGGATCTGACCAGAGACAAGTTGCCTCCAATTTGTCTTCTACCACATTTTTAAAACCTTCACTTCAAATCTTTTGCTGCTCAATAAATAGGAAATACTCAGAAGGACCCAGGCCAGGGAGTTAATAGGAAGCCTTCAGTTGGTTCCCAGTAGGTGGCTACCATTCTCATTAGCTGGAGTTTTCAGTTCCATAGTAGCGACCCCATGGACTGTTAGCCCCCGACCTGGCAGGCTGCCCTGTGTTCTGCTCAGGGGCGCTCCTCCAGGCCCTTGGACTAGGCCTCCAAGTTCGGTCCCGCTCATCGGGGTCTCTGTTTCGCTTCGCACACGCCAGGTAGCTCCAACATACTGCTCCATACCTGGAGACGATCTGGGCGGCGTCCTTTTCCCAGTTCCTCCGGCTCCTGATAATCAATGCGCTCCCATCATTCTGAGCAACTCATATTGATGAAATCTTTAGACGTCGTATTTCCAATATAGAGGAAGAAAGAGAACAAAAGAAAAACAATAGGAATGTAGAACTGTTGTCAGTTGTTCCTCTTAAAAAAATCAGAGGAAAAGGAGAAAGCAGATGATGCAAGAGAATTCAAATAAGAAAAGAATAAATACCTCAGTTTGTAGAAGCAGATTGGACAGGGGAAAAGAGAAGAAATGATTAGAGCTGTAACAACGGTAATATACTTTGGCGTCCTGAATTAGGCAGAATAGTTCATAACACCTTTCTAAAGGGAGGGTCTTACTAATAGGAGCAATTGTACACTGAGCATTTCATTTTTCCTATCTCTTTAGTCATCATTTTCTGCATTTTGTAGCAGGAAGAGTTGAAAATTTATTGGACTGTCAGAAAAGTCATGTGCATACAAAAATAAAAAGAATCCGCCAAGACTTTTCTGACAACTCAAACTAAGGCCGCATCCAGTAGTTGTCTCTCGTTAAATCCCTCTCCCAGCATTCTCACGTGTGTGTGTGACTCCCTAGCCATAAAACTGACGCAGAATTTGCAGTGTTTCTAAAATATTTTGTCCCATTTTGGGGGCAGTAACTATTATTGCCTATTGATTCTCAATGAAAGAATGAAATGTGTAACACGAAACATTCCGTGGAGGGACCAGCAGGTGGCACGGTGGCTGAGAGTGCTGGCCTCCCACACGGCTGACCGCGGTTCCATCCCAAACCTGTCGGCTCGCTTTCTCACATTCTCACTCTCTCTCTCTCGATTAAAAAAAAATGTTAAATGAAATAATTCTTTAAAAAGAAACAATGGAGATTTTCATTTTATTTCTTTCACGTGAACTTGTTTGTAAGATCCAGTGAAATCATTAGATGTATTTGAAAATATGAAGAAAGAAAAGAGAAAGAATGAATGAACAAAAGAAAAAGAGAAAGAAAGAAAGAAAGAAAGAAAGAAAGAAAGAAAGAAAGAAAGAAAGAAAGAAAGAAAGAAAGAAAGAAAGAAAAGACAAGCTAGTTCGCTAGCTTTGTTCTGACCAGAATAGTTTTCACTGGGTGGGGGGGGCGGGGGGTGTGTGGGCATGAGAGGTGATAGAAGGACATAGAAGTTTGGAAGAGAAAACATTGTTATGGGTGCAGCTTTGAAAAATTAGAAAGCCTGCCATTTGTGGCGTAGTAGTTAAGGCAGCTGGATCCCACGTAGCTGAGTGTGCTGTTCAAGTCCTAGACAGAAGAATGAGGGAAAAGGGATTGTGGCATGGCCATCCCCTGCAGGGAGCTGCTTTCCCACTTTCTCTCTCTCTCTCTCTCTCTCTCTCTCTCTCTCTCTCTAACACTGTCTCTCTCAGGCAAGTACATGCACTCTCTAGCAAATTAGAAAGAAGATCTCCATGTATGCACTGCTAGGTATACTGCACATGTCCAGACGGGGGTTCTCAGACACCAGAATTCATCAGAACTTGTTAAACACAGACGGCTGAGCCCTGTCCTGACGATGTCCACTTGAGTGTGTTTGACTCGTAGAAGACCACACTTTGAAAACCACTGGCATGAGAGATTTAAAAGAAAAGTCTAGGTTTCTTTTTAGCTAGAATAGACCTTAAAAATCATCCTGTTAAATCTCTCTATCTTATAGATCAGAAAAGTAGTGCCTTGGAAGAACAAATGGCATACCCAGCATTTCACACCTGGAGGACAGATCGCGTGTTCCAACCCCTTGCTGCCTCAGGCTTTGTTGATGTGTGTCTATTTATGTGAAGAACATCTTCTTACATACCCACTGCCGTAACCACTACGCCGTGGCGGCTCTGTACCACAGACCCTTATTGGTAAAACACACAAGCAAACAAAAGTGTGATCTGAAGGTTAAACAAATATTTATTGTAGTATCCCGAGGAATAGAAACTGCCCAGGACAGAAAGAATGCCCAAGAGGACTTGACAAAATAATGGAGGAATGAGTGTCTCCCTGTACTTTGAAATTAACTCAAATCAACAATTTTTTAAAGTTTGTTTCTTTCTTCTATGAAATATAAAGTCGACAAGAGAAGCAGCCCCACAGGGTCGTCACGCTGTGGTCCACCCCAGCCCCAGTTAGCCAGAATCACAGGTACATGTGGGCATGGCCGGCAGGTACAGAGAGGTCCCTGGGCACGAAACCAGGACCTTCCCATGGGGTCTGGTTGTACAGCTACTGTGCCACCATCTGGCCCCCACTTCAGCAAACAGTTTTAAATGTTTACTCTGAGTAAGAACCAATGCTTTGGAGTAGATATCACAAGGTTAGAGGGACATAATCCCAGTACGAACCATCGAATCATTCCATACATGCCTATCACAGAAAATGGGATTATCTTAGAGCTTCTCTTCCTGGCCTCTTTCTAAACTGCTGTTGGTTCATTTTACCTGACCTCTGATATGGTCCAAATGTTCATGTCCGCTCAAAATGTTCACATTGACATCCTAACCCCCAAAGAAGTAATAGGAGCGAGGGCCTCAGGTCACGAGGATGGAGCCCACGTGAACTGGAGTAGTGGCTGTTGTTAAAGAGGCCCCCAAGGGCTCTCTCCTCACTTTTGTCGTGAGCGAGGTCACAGTGACAAGCCCTTCATCTGTGAGGAAGCAGCACCTCCCCAGACACCAAACCTTCCGGTGCCCTCCCTGACACTGCGAGAAACGTGCTTAGTATGTTATAAGCCACCCAGCCTGTGGTATTTTATTCTAACAGCCCAACACACTAAGACAACCTGCAAAGTAAGTTATTTGGGGAGCTTTTTATCACATGATAGAAACTCAATTTTTCATCATCTCAGTGAGGGAAATGATAGCATACCTGAACCAGAAAGGGGAGGATAGAAATATTTTCAGATGCAATTGGAACCAGCAATTCCAGCACTCCTCCCACCCCCTCACGTGGAACGGCTTCTTCCCTTTATCAGTTTCTTGACAAAGCTTAACCTTAGGCACTGGGGAGTCCAGCTCACGTGTTCACAACTTTGCAAGAAGGAGGGACAGAAATCGCCACAGCAGGCTCGCAGGTTCAGCACAGGTCACAGACATACCCCTCGGCCAGTCACTGACGATGGGGTCCGAGGATGCCACCGTGCTGTTCGAGTTGTGCCAGTCACAGCAGTTACATTTTTGTGTGTCTATTACCGTCATTTTCCAGTAGGTGGCAGTAAAATGAATTATTCTACTAAAATATGTATATTATGGTCACTTTTTGATAGATGAAAGTAAAGTGCTTTTAAGAAGAAATATCATTTTCAAAATTTATACAAAGGCAAGACAGCATATGAATCAGCAGTGGTTCTACTTGGGTCGGCAGGTGGTGGTAAGGGAGCAGAATAAGCTGGCCGATTTGGGCCAAGCTGCCTACCTTTGTGATGTATTTCTTCCCCCAGACAGAAAATGAAGCCCTCAGAAAAGGGAACATGATACATATCCACATATAGTCTATAAATTATATTCCTTCCTTGCATCTCATACTTACGAACTGACATTTTTTTAATTGTCATTTAATTGACTTTTCTTTGGTGGGGGGAGAGGTTTTTACTATAGGGCGCGTGCGCTCACCAGACAGACAGAGAGAGACAGAGAGACAGAAAGTGAGAAATCACCCCCCCCAGGGAGGATGGTCATGCTGCAATACCTTCTCCTCCATTCTCCTCTCGGGATCTTGGGCACACACACACACGTGCCCTGCGTGAATTTAAGCAACCAGATCTGGGACTCGAACCGCGGTCGACTACGTGGGAGTCCAGCAACATAGCCATTACGCCAACTGCTGGTCCTTTCTCATTTAATTGACTTTTTAAAAGATTTCTAAGCTAGCTTCACTCAGTCTTAGATTTGACATTCAGGTTAGCCATCCAAGAGCCACCAACCCTTTATCCTCTCCAATCTCCTAACTAGGTTCCAGCTAAAAGACCTCCAGCAGGGGCTAGCAGGTGGCATAGTGGTTAAGGCACTGGACTCTCACATGGTCAGCTGCAGTTCTAGTCCTGGAGCTAGTGTCTTAAAACTCACACTGGGTGTATGTGTTTGCGTGCTCAGAATCCCAAGAGGAGAACAAGGATTGCAGCATGGCCAACCCCCCTGGGGATGATTTTTGCTTTCTGTCTCTTCGTCTCTCCAACAAGCACATGCACCGTATAACAAGAATCTCTCTTTAAAAAAAGAAAGACCTCCAGCAGCCCAACCTTCTGCTAAACTGTCCCACGGCATGAGAAAACAGTGCTCAAACAATTGCTCCCTTTCACGCAAGTTCTCAGGAGTTTCCACTGATCTGGGACAATCGCATTCTACTTCTCAGATTTTTAACTACTGAACCAGGCGACTAGAAAACCTAGGATTCTCAGAACTCCAGGATCTCACAGCTGTGGGGCAGAAGTGTTCCTAAAATTTGGTCATTTATCACTCTATAACTCTATCCAGCACCACAGCCCCTTGCCTGGAAGGGACTCAGCTATAACCAAAGTAACTTACATTATTCAGTACAACTCAACACACACCGCATGTACCAGGATAATGGGAATCCTACTCAATCGCTCATAAACCTAGATCATTTTAGCAGCTACTTAGGGATGCCTGTCCTTATTCAATTTCAAGGTCTTCCCTCTCGCAGCTTCAAAGGAATGAGTAAGGGTAGACCAGGATAAAACCAGAGAAAAGCTGTCAGGGCTGTACCCCTCACTCTGCAAAAGGAGCACCCTCATCTCCAAATATAAAGCATGTTCCACCTACTGTTAGGTGGCCACCAACCTTATCCCCTGTGTGTGCGGTTTTAGTTCCTCATCCAGAAACTAGGATGAAACTACGGACCAGCTTTTCAGTCCAGCGTCTACTGAGGGCATTCCGTGAAGTGCATTCTCTGAAAGGCCATCGGACTATCGGGCTGAGCTGGTGAACCTTGACATAGAATTAGGGTCCCTAATGGTGTTCTCAATCTATTTAATTGGCATGCTACACCCACTTTCTACTCCTTCATCTACCCAGAAGTTCATGAGCCTATGCCTCAACCCTGTCTTCAAATACATAACTGGTATTGTTATGGATTCAGTGTTAGGATCCCTCAACCCAAACTCATAGGTTGCTGCTCCAGTCCTCAATGTGGCACTTGGAGATGGGACCTATGATGAAATAAGGTTCAGAAGGTATCATGGAGGTGGGGCCTTCATGATAGGATTAATGGCTCTGCAAGAAGATTCCCCCCCTCTTTTCTCTCTCACCACACATGCACTGAGGAAAGGCCATGTGAGGACACAGTGAGGAGGCAGCTGTCTGCAAGCCAAGAAGGGAACTCTCCTTTTGAACCGAATTTGTCACTACCTCAAATCAGGGTCCAGAATGGAGAGAAAATGAACCGCTGTTGTTGAGGCCTGCCAGTGTATGGTATTTTTATAAGACAACCTGAACTACCTGAAGGTATTGACCATCCCAGGAAATTTCTAGAATTACTGGAAAATGGTATCATCTCTTAAGAACTGTTTGAGATGAGACTTGAAGGGTGGCAAATACCTGAGGTACAGGTTGAGTGTTGACGCCGTCTACAAGAGACGGGAAGCAGTAGAGTAAGAGAGGGAGGTTCCCCCGGTTGGGACCATCGCTGAGGATGAGCCATAGAGATAGCCTGAGGGACTAGACAGGAAAGGAGGAGTGAGACTAAAGTAGTGGTATCCCACAGGTTTTTCAGGATGAAAAGGAGATATTAACCACATGCGCTAATTAAAGACACCAGTAAGAAGTCAAATTGGCTTTGAAGGTTCCGTGTCTGTGTTGTGTGCAGTCTCTGTTCTAATGAATTTTGAAGTACAAATCATGCTTAATCTGCTATTGTTGCATTTTGATGGACTAAAAGAGAAAGAAGCAAAGTACGTGCATGAAATCAGATGGCCACGCACAATCCTCCTCTGACAGATGAAGTGTTTGTAAATAATACGCTACTTGAAGACAAAGTACTACTCTGGAAGTTCACACGTGAGGACAGTCAACATCATAAAATAAGCATATGTTTGCACTCTGAAAAAATGGCAGTAATTACAGCGGGATATGTATTTTTTTAATTTTGAAATTTCAGAACTGGATATAACCTTCAATGACATCTAATTCAAATCCTTTGTTCTTACCTGAGTTCAAAGAGATTATGTGATTGGGGGGACCAGCTGTTAGCGTAATGGCTATGTCGCTGGATTCCCACGTAGTCGACCACGGTTCGCGTCCCAGACCCAGTGGCTTAAAACTCACATCGGGTGCGTGTGCGTGCATGCCCAAGATCCTGAGAAGAGCATGCGCTAATTAAAGACACCAGTAAGAAGTCAAATTGGCTTTGAAGGTTCCGTGTCTGTGTTGTGTGCAGTCTCTGTTCTAATGAGTTTTGAAGTACAAATCATGCTTAATCTGCTATTGTTGCATTTTGATGGACTAAAAGAGAAAGAAGCAAAGTACGTGCATGAAATCAGATGGCCACGCACGATCCTCCTCTGACAGATGAAGTGTTTGTAAATAATACGCTACTTGAAGACAAAGTACTACTCTGGAAGTTCACACGTGAGGACAGTCAACATCATAAAATAAGCATATGTTTGCACTCTGAAAAAATGGCAGTAATTACAGCGGGATATGTATTTTTTTAATTTTGAAATTTCAGAACTGGATATAACCTTCAATGACATCTAATTCAAATCCTTTGTTCTTACCTGAGTTCAAAGAGATTATGTGATTGGGGGGACCAGCTGTTAGCGTAATGGCTATGTCGCTGGATTCCCACGTAGTCGACCACGGTTCGCGTCCCAGACCCAGTGGCTTAAAACTCACATCGGGTGCGTGTGCGTGCATGCCCAAGATCCTGAGAAGAGAACGGGGAAGAAGGGATTGCGGTGTGACCATCCCCCTTGGGGGGTGATTTCTTGCTTTCTGTCTCTATGTCTCTGTCTGTCTGGCGAGCGCACGCTCCCTATAGCAAAAAAAAAAAAGAGAGAGAGAGAGATTATGTGATTAGGGAGAGATCACAGAACCCACAAACAACCAGAATCAGATCTTCTGGTTAGTGATACACTTAGTGATACATGGACCCTCGGATGACACAAACGGGTCCAAAGGACATTAGCCGTCTATATTCTGGCTCCTTTGGAAAACATTGTTTAATAATAAGACAACATAAAAAAAATCACTTAAATTAAGAGCTCCCTACACCTTGAGACACATAATCAATCATCAGCACTTTAAAAGATCTGAGTCAAACCTTAATACTAAACATTTTAGAAAAGCAATAGAGAACATTTCCAAAGTGAGGGTTAGAGGAACACAGAAAGGCAACAGCCAACTTAGTAATGTACCAAAAACAGTTCACGTGTAATGTTTCACACTGTAGATTTCTTTATTTGTTTCAAAATTTTAACATGTATGTATAGGATGACAATACATAATTCTTTTACAATGCCTGTCATGAAAGAAATTTGATCCAATCCTTGATATCCCTGTTGTTTTAATTCTCTTTTGTCCTAATTCTGCTAAGTTGTTTGTTTGTTTTTGCATGTGTTCATCAGAGAAAGACAGAGAAAGAGGGAGAGGAGAAAGCACCCCTCCTGGGGAATAGTCATGCCACAACCCCTTCTCCTCCATCTCTCCCTCCTTTGGGGTTTTGAGCATGCACACTCACGTGCCTGGCATGTTTCTCAAGCCACTGGGTCTGGCACATGAACCATAGGCTCAGTCCTGTGGAATCTTGCTGCAGTAACCAAGACAGAGAGAGAGCCTGCAATTAGTGTTTTACATATTTGCAGTATAAATAATTTTTTTTCTTTAAAAAATTTATTTTATACATTTAATCACTTCACAATAGCTTGTAAAATAAATTTTCCCAGGATAAATAAAGTGCACACCGGTCCAATTAAAGATACTGTCATACATGTTATCGTCATAAGACGATCCTCCATTTTTGCCCTTTAAATGTCTTGCCTCCCTATAGTTCTCCTTGATACAAATAAATATTTTTTTTTTGCCTTTCCAGCAACTGTTCTAATTCATTAAAAATATTTTCAACTAAGCTAATTGAGAGGACAGAATGCTCAGTGTTAACACATTTTAAAACGTGTCTTTATTTCATAGTAGCATCTCATCCTAGTAACGGTCTCTGAGATTAGTTAGCATTTCATATTTTTTATAAAATCCTCTTATTATTGCCATACTTAAAGTCTTAGTAGACTGTATTTTGTGTATGCTTAGCTCTGGCTAAACTAATAATTTAGCAGGACATTTGAAAATGCTGTGAGGGCCAGCAGGTGATGGAGTTCTTAAGGGACTGGACTCCCACATGGCTGACCACAGTTCAAGTCCTGGACCTAGACGGGTGAAAATCACACCAGGCATGTGTGTGTGTGTGCCCAAAATCCCAGGAGGAGAATGGAGAAGGGATTGCAGCTTGGCTATCCAAACAGGATGATTTTTCATTTTCCCCCTCACTGTCTATCTCTCTCTCTCTCTCTGGAAAGTACATGGTCCCTACGGGGGAAAAAAGAAAAACTTAAAAAAAAAAAAAGGAAAGAAACCAAGAAAATGATGCAAGGCTTCCCCACATATCACTGCCATCTGGCATTCTTGACCTTCTAAATACCAAAAGTATCGGCTAAAAAGGCATCTGAAAGGTGGCGCCGCGGTTCCTTCTAAAAACCAGGATGTTGATGATATGTGGGACCTACTAGAAGGAAAATTCTTGGTCCCTTCTTTTCAATTTTTAAAGCTTAGTACAAATCGCTTCGCAGTCCTTTTAATTTTTTTCTAAATAATAAAACTGCATTTAGAACTCAAAGGATGTGAAACTGAACACCTTGGAACTCGTGTTCCGCTCTGGCTCTGTGGTCTTCTCCAGGCTCTGCTTCTTTGAAAATGTGAACACGATGTCTATTCTCCAAAAGTAGATTGGGAATCAAAAGAGAATTACACGGGAATATTTTGTAATCTGCGAATTACCAAACAGATTCAGTTACCGCTATGCTTTCCTGTTTGTTTCAGTTGATGTTCTTTGTACATCCCAGGACCTGCTACCTTCACTGTTGTGGGATTTGGATGGTTTCCAGAATTGCTCGAAAGCAAATCCCACTGTAATAGCATTTTTTAAAAAGTGTGTTCCAGCAGCTTCAATTGTCAACATTTGGAAGTTCTGTATATTATATATTTATTTTAACTAATGATGAGGTTAAATATTAAGATGTTAAAGCCTGGGAACCAGCAGTTAGCGTAATGGCTATGTCGCTGGACTCCCATGTAGTCAACCGCGGTTCACGTCCCAGACCCGGTGGCTTAAAACTCACTCCAGGTGCGTGTGCGTGTGTGCCCAAGATCCCGAGAGGAGAATGGAGGAGAAGGGATTGGAACATGACCATCCCCTCTGGGGGGTGATTTCTTGCTTTCTGTCTCTATGTCTCTCTCTGTCTGTCTGGCGAGCACACGGGCCCTATAGCAAAAACCTCTCCAAAAAGAAAAAAAAAAAGATGTTAAAGCCTAAAAAAATCTTAATTGTTTAATTTCAACCTTCTTTCTCTTGTCATGTAATCTTTTTTCTTTGTCTCTCCCTTTCATCTTTTCCTTTCTTCTTTTAACGTAACTAACCTGTAAGCTACTGCTTAAAGAATTTTCATAGTACACAGTAAATTGATAAAGAATACTCTAAAAGCTTCTTATAATTATTTCTCATCATATTTTGCTTTCCCAAAGCTTGATTTTTGTCCACTTCGATTATTTTTTTCATTGGAGGCTTTATCACCATTGTGTGTGTGTGTGTGTGTGTGTATGTATGTGTTTCAGTGGTATTTTTATGTTGATGTATAATGTGTTCATATAGCATAACCACAGATCATTTCTTGTGATACTTTGAATGTCGTAGTATTTGTGTAGAAACGTACTGTTTTCCAAAGACATATGATCATCTACCTTGATTCTCAGAGTAATTCAATAAATTAGACAGGGAAGTGCTGTCATTCACAATTTCTAGATAAGGGATCCTGTGCTAAGAGACTTAGTTTACATTTCCAGCTGTCCTGGGACAGGAGCGGGGACAGAATCAGGTGCCTCCTTGCTCCTTAAGCTTTGCTCCCACAATGCACCGTGTCTTCAACTCCCTGCCTTTCAGGCTCTGCACCTCCAATCTGCGCTCCATGAGTACTGAAAAATACTGTATTTGCTGCTTTGGGTCAGAAACGTGAAGCAGAGAATTTGTTTGCTTATTTTTAGCTAGCTGGTAACTGAACTCCTGTCTTTATTTGCTATAGGATATTTGGGAACAGGAAAGGGAGGTTGGGAGGTTGGGATTTCATGTGAATTACTAAAGGGAAACAAACCTGCTCTCAGCTTCAGGGAGAGAATTATTCAAGAAATTTCAAAGACGGTGGCTATTTTAGATTTTTGAAGCCCAAGACTGACTCCTGGAAGGTTTGGGTTAATATCCCTGTGGTACAGCGGCTTGTGCTGCGACAATGGCTATTTCCCTGTCATCAGGGCATGGCCACGTTTTAGGAAGGGAAAAACAATTGTTCAGGTGGTGCCCATCTGGAGCCATAAAGGGGCTCAATACACGAAAGCAGCCAAAAACACGAACAGGAGCGCTTTCCCCGTGTGCTCTTGCCATGCCTGTGACGTGTTGGCAGCTCAGTGAACATTCCTGACATTTCTGAGCTGTTGGGTAGAGCAGTACATGAATAGAAAGTGTGGCGTGCGCTCCACCAGTACCCCACCACGCTGCAGCATGAGGTGAGGGTGGGCAGCTCCTCCCCGATAGGCTGGATGCCAGATGGTTTATTGCCAAGGCACTGACAGTGGGGACACTGTGAAAACCATCCTGGGTACCAAATTCTGCAATTATGTGACAATTGGATTCAATTTCCTCTGGACCTAGGATTTCTATTGATTTAGTAGTTGCAGCATGAAAATCAAGAACTCATGTAATATTGATTCCGATGGGGGTATATACTGTTTCTTATTTACCTGACAACATATGTTTTTAAGCTTAAAAATCATTTTGTTGTAGTGTTTCACTAAATCTGGTGATAAATTACATAATTATAAAATTAGCGTAACACATCTTTTTTACTTTTTTTTATTGGTTTAATTTTTTAGATTTTTACTACAGGGTATGGATGCTTGCCTGAGAGACAGAGAGAGGGAGAGTGAGAAATCACCTCCTGGAGGTGGGGAGTGGGGTGGATGGCCACGCTGCAATTCCTCCTACTCCATTTTCCTTTCAAGATTTTGGGCATGCACGTATACACCTGGTATGATTTTTCAGCCCCTGGATCTGGGACTCAAACAGCAGTTGGGCACATGGGAGTCCAGTCCCTTAATCACCACAAAACCTGTTGGCCCCATTTTTACTTTTTATAAAGGTTATTTATTTATCGAGAAAGAGAATGAGAGAGACAAGGCAGACAGAGATAAGCACCTTCGAAAGAGTCTCACACCATGATCCTTCCCCCCAGCCTTTCCCGGCCAGCCAGGCCCTTGGGCATACACATGCGTGTACAAGTGAACCCAGACCCAAACCCTGATATTCTACATGACTTTCAGCAATTCTGAACTTTGTGCTACTGCTGATCCACCATAACTGGGCCTTTATTTTGACACAATACATATATTACTCTTTTTCTACTAATTTTGAAAGGATAACTCTAATAAAGTTATCATTATTATTATTATTAGGAGGGATTTTTGCTATAGGGAACATGCACTAACTGGAGAGATAGGAAGTGAGCAATCACCTCCTGGGGGAGCGGTCACACCACAATCCCTTCTTCTCTATTCTCCTCTTGGGATTTGGGGCACACATGTACATGTGCCTGGCATGAGTTACAAGCTGCTGCTAGGGCTAGGACTTGAACTGCAGTTGGCCGTGTGGGAGTCTAGCAACCCAACCATTATGCCATTTGCTGGTCCCAAGACCATTTTTTTTAATGTGGCTACTATATCAGTTAATTACTCTGTTTTAAGATGTGCACAAAGTAGCAGGTGAGAGATAGCAGGGCCAATGCGTGGAGCCGGTTGGGAGAATTGCAGAGCCAGAGCAGACATCAGTAAAACCAGACCCACTTCTCACTCCTCACTCACCTGTGCACAGGAGCCCCACGCCAGACTACAACCATACGAGGGTTGGAATCTCTACCTCCCAGACCGGTTAAGGTAATGGGACTAGGGGACACAAAGTTACTGATCTAGCATATTCCCTGCAGTGCTGCCTGAATCCCTATGTCATAGCCCTCAACAAGGGCCTTCCTGGGTTCTAGTTACTACTCTCCCCCCTTCCTCGGGTCCCAGCCTCTTCTTGGGTTCTGCACCTCTGTCTTGCTTTACTACACTCTTAACAGACTTTTGTCAATGTCTCTTTATTAACTCCTTTAAAAATTACTCAATACGAAAGTGTCATGCTTTACCTGACCCCACCTCATATAGACTACCAGGTCAAGCACCTCTTCACATGTATGGCTGGCCAACCAGTTAGGCCCCTACTTGCAGAATTATAGAAGAACTCTGTGAGAAGTCATTCATTCCAGGAGAGGAGATCTTCAGGCCCAGTCTTGGTCTGGAGTTGATCATCATTACAGGAAAATAATGTGTGTACATGTGCGTGTTACAATATAGTGTGTATCTACTGGCTTTTCTTCCATCCACAACCAATCCTAGACTATGAGTGCATTTGTAAAACTATTTACTAAGTCACTTATATAGCGGGACAGTTGATCAAACTGTCGGTGGTCAGACATCTAATTTACCTCTCATTGGCAAGTGGCTATGGTTCAAACTAACATGTTTTTACAAGTGCACACATTTTTTTTTCTGAGTCTCTTTAGTTCTCACGTATTTTTAAATTACTTTATTTTACTTAGACCATGAGTTATAAAGAGAGAGAGAATCTCTGACATGGTTTGGATGCCACAACCACCCTCAGCCCCAGCCAGCCCAGGCCATGTGCACACCAGGGCTCCTTGTACTCAGGGGAGGTGCCCTGACACAGACCTGTCCCCTTCCATGTGGGTCTGCCTCACAGAGCATCGCGCTGTACCACTGTGCCACTGTCTGACCCGTAACTCTTTTTTTTTTTTTTTGCAGGGGGTGGTGGAGAGTGGTTTTTGCTATAGGGCATGTGCACTCGCCATAAAGACAGAGAAGAGGCAGAAAGACAGAAAGTGAGAAATCACCGCCCCAGAAATTGCCACACTGCAATCCCTTCTCCTCCATTCTTCTCTCGGGATTTTGGGCACACACACACGCTCCCTGCATGAGTTTTAAGCCACCAGGTCCAGGACTCACACTGCAGTTGACTACATGGGAGTCCAAAGACATAACCGCTAAGCCATCTGCTGCTCCCCTGACCATAACCCTTGCATTTAAATTGTGCAAATAGGGGCCATTGGGTGGACTCATTAAGGGGCTGGGTTCCCACACAGCCAATCACAGTTCGAGTCTCAGGCCTGGCGGCTTGCTTTCTCATGTTCTCTCTCTGGTTTTCTCGGTGAGTGCACATGCTCTATAGTAAAGTAATAATAATAACAACAATAAATTAAATTAATACATAATTCTTTAAACTGTGCAAATAACTTTACGATCATGCACTCCTTGTTCAGATTATTGTCCCAAGCAATTAGATATATTTGGAAAGAGTAACTATATATGAGTAGCATTTATACTTCCTTCCATAAGCAATCTAAGGCAAATAAAAAAGATTGGGCAACATAATCATAGTTGGAAATAAAGTAAAATGCAACTGAATTCTTTTTATTTTCTGTGCTTTTATGTTTTCATAGAATAGTGAGTCGGACTGCCAATTAACTTGCAAAGAACATGTTACACTTGCTTTATATGTTCATTGTTCTAGAAACTATTAGAAATTTAACTTTCTTTTTGTGCTTTGCAGCTTGTTTTTCCTATTTGAGTGTTCTCATTTAGATATTTTATAATAACATATGCAACTTTACCCTGTATTATTTCTCACAGCATTCTAATTTTTAGACCCATCTATCACTGCTTTTGCATGATGAGCCCTTCCAATCATCAACATATAAATAAAATAAAACAGGAGATTTGAGAAGACGTGTTGGACTGGGGCAGGGAAGGGTGCGATGTTGCTGATCCATCCCAAAGGAACACTCAGGGCATGTGGGAAGCGTCACTGTGTCTGTAACCTTTGAAAAAAATATAGCTAACGTCAATGTTAGTTGTAGGAATCTCAGGATGCAATTGGTTGATTGTACTGGGCCATCCGAAAAGGCACGACACATTTTCGGATAGAAAAACCTAGAAAAAATAGGTTATGACTTTTCCAATAACCCAATAGCTTTAAATGATTCCTTGCTAGAAGTGTTTGATTCTGCCCCCTAAACTTCATTTTCTAATGTTTATACAGACAGAAGAGAAAGGTAGGATAGATACCTGACCACTGGCAACAGTATGAGGCACTCTCTATGATTGGTGATTTCTGTGAATGTGGTTAGAAGGCAGCAGAGAGCACTTGAAAGCTACCCATCCACGCAGAAGCCAAGACTGCCAGATGACAATAGGACACTCTGGGGAGACGAGATACAGATGGTGGTAGGTGGCAGATTGAAACTGTTGGGAAGGTGGAGTCCTCAAAGGTAGAATGAACTAATCAAGGGGAGGGTCATATTCCAGCCTGGCATAGTGGAAACTATATGTTTGATATGCAGAGCTCTTATTGACTTTTGAAGAATAAGGCCAGCTACTAAAGCAGAAATACGTACACAAAATAAATTTCAACAAAGCACCAAGAATTTGCCTGCCATGTGATTATGTCTGAGATGTGACTCAAGTCTCTAGTAACCAAGAGGAATATAGGGGGCCAGCAATTGGCATGACAGTTAAGGCACTGGACTCCCAAAAGGCCAACCACAGTTTGAGTCCCAGACTCAGTAGCTTGAAGATCATACCAGGTGTGTGTGCGTGCCTGCCTCAAATCTTGAGAGGAACATGGAAGAGAAGGGACCGTGGTGTTGCCATTCCCACTGGGGTGAGTGAGTTCTCACTTTCCCTCTCTCTGACTCTATCCAGTGACCATATATGCCCTATGGCAAAAACTTGAAAGAAAAAAAGAATATGGAAAGAAAGGGACAACTGATGAGCCATTGTTACTGGCAAACCTTGACATAGAATGCATATCTCCTCAAGTAATGATGGGTCAGTCAGGGAAAGAAGCAAAGAACATGGGGACTATGATTAAACACCACAATGGGACCAGCAGATAGCATAATGGCTATGTTGCTGGACTCCCATGTAGTCAACCATGGTTCGAGTCCTCGACCCAGTGGTTTAAACTCATGTTGGACCTGTATGCATGTGTGCCCAAGATCCTGAGAGGAGAATAGAGGAGAAGGGACTGTGGCGTGGCCATCCCCCTGGAGGGTGATTTCTTGCTTTCTGTCTCTCTTTGTCTTTCTGGCAAGTGCACGCGCCCTATAGCAAAAATCTCTCTAAAAAAACAAAACCCTGCAAAGCAAGTAAAAGAAACCACTGAATTATGAAATATAAGGAAGAGCATGCTTGGAAAATCAATTTAATAAAAAATAAAAAACACTTTTTTTTCTTTTGCCATAGAATGTGTGCACTCCCCAGAGAGAGACAGAGAGAAAGTGATAAGACACTGGGCCTGGCAGGTGGCATGGTGGTTAGCCTATTGGACATGGCTGACTGCAGTTCAAGTCCTAGACTTGGCAGCTTGCTTTTTCACTTTCCTTCTCTCTCTGTTCGACTTCAAAAAAATAAAATAAAATAAAATAAAATAATGACGATGAATAAAATTAAATAAAATAATTCCTTAAAACTAAATTTAAAAGTTCAATTTATAAATTAGAATACTAAATTATATAAAAAAATTAGAGATACTTATAAAAATAACAAAGGTACTTTTATAAATTACTATCAGATTTCACCAATAAAATAACTTATAAGTAATGCTAAGGATACCACTAACTTCAGAGCTCCCTGAGTCTGGGTAAAATGTTTGCCTTGTCTGCCATTGAATACTTACTGTGAGAATGTCTGGAACACCAAATATGCTCAGCAAACATGTAAATAAGCATTGCTATTCTAAGTTGGGTCCTTTAGAAACAGGGCCTGAGATGGAGATTTTTGACTGAGAGAGTTCTCAGGAGCTTGTAAGGATGTAAGGAGGGACCAGCAGATGGTATAATGGTTCCATTGCTAGACTCCCACATAGTTGACCATGGTCTGAGTCCTGGACCTGGTGGCTTACAACTTACACAAGGCACATGTGTGTGCATGCCCAAGATCCTGAGAGGAGAGTGGAGGAGAAGGATTATGGTGTGGCCATTCCCCCTCAAGGGTGATTTCTACCTTTCTGTCTCTTTTTTTCTCTCTATCTCTACAGCAAGTGCACATGCCCTATAGCAAAAACTTCTAGGGGAAAAAAAAGGATGTAAGAAAAGAAGGACAGACTAAGAAGAAACCAGACAGCAATGTTGAATGAACTAGCACAGCTGTAACAAAATACCATAGAATGTATTACTAAAATAGAAGCATATTTCTCACAGTTCTGGAGACTGGAAGTCCAAGGTGCCTGAGAAGTAGGTTTCACTCCAAAGACTGTTCTTTGGGATTGTAGGTAGCCACCATCTCTCTGTGTGCTCGCGTGACCTCTTGTTTGTGTGCTGGATGAGAAAAAGAGAAAAAAGCGCTGGCGTTTGTGTTTATAAGGACGCTAATCCCATAACAAGGTGTCCCCCCACATAACCTTATCCATCCTTAACACCTCCTGAACTTCTCCAGATGTCATCACCTTGAAAAGTCAAGGCGTCACCATGAATTTTGAGAAGACACAGTCAATTCCTAACAGATGTGGTTTCGAAAGTCGAGCCTTTTAATCTGGTCCCACCAAGAGCTCTAAAACATGAACTGCACCACTGAGGTTTTACATCTACAGACAGTTAATATCCTGACTGGCTGCCTCTGGTACACCATGCTTCGTGGGTCACCTGCTGGTTCAGATGTCTCAAGGCTGCCCTTCCAGCTTAGATGCTCAATGGCTAAGTGCTGCTCCCTGATCTCTGCTATCCTGAGATCCTCCCACCCCCACTGTTAAGAAGCGGTAGACTCTACCACCGCCAGCATTGCCATACAGAGGACCCCCGTTACCATGGCACTAAGCAGTACCGATCTTCTCTCACCAGCGCATCCTTTCTAACGTCGGCATATTCAGCAGGGCTGTCTTCCAGTCTCCCATGATAGAGTCACCTTAGCATGTGCCCATTCTTACGTATTCTCCCTCGGAAATTCTGTAATTTCTATCTCAGTGTGGGTCATTGCCTTTTCTGAGTTTCAGTCATCCAAGAAGCACATTAAAATCATCTTCAAACACCTATGACAACGTGTCAATCCCTGGTAGGAGAGAGATGTCCCCAACTGAAAACTCTGCCTTATCCAGAATTATGTTCTTGTGTTTTTCTCGTTCAGTATATTCAGTATCCACTCCAATGTGTTTTCTACTTGATTATATATGCATTTGCTGCCTCTCCTTTCTTCACATCCTGAAGTTTCTCTTATTCTGATTAAATTCAGATTTGACAAAATTATTGGTTTAATGGCAAGGAGTTTAGGTCAGGAAATATTCTGAAGAAGCCAAGATTGTCCTGTAAGGTTCTTGCCATATTTAAAGCTTCTGTATAGTCTTCAAACTAAGTGTTTGAAAAGGCTGAGTGGGGAGACCAGCAGTTAGTGTAATGGCTATGTTGCTGAACTTCCATGTAGTTGACCGTGGTTCGAGTCCCAGACCTGGTGGCTTAAACTCATGCCAGGCGCATGTGCGTGCATGCCCAAGATCCCAAGAGGACAATGGAAGAGAAGGGATTGTGTCATGGCCATCCCCCTTGGGGGGGTGATTTCTCACTTTCTATCTCTCTGTCTCCCTCTGTCTTACTGCCAAGCACACACACCCTATAGCAAAAACCTCTCAAAATAATAAAAAAAAAAAAAGCTGAGTGGGGATCCAGCAGATGGCATAATGGTTATGTCATTGGACTCCTACGTAGTCAACTGCGGTTTGAGTCCTTGACCCGGTGGTTTAAAACTCATGACAGGCACGTGTGCTTAAGTGCCCAAAATCCCTAGAGGAGAATGGAGTAGAAGGGACTGTGTTGTGGCCACCTCCGCTGGGGGTGATTTCTTGCTTTCTGTATCTCTGTCTCTCTAGAATGTGGACACACCCTATAGTAAAAATCTCTCTCAAAAAAAAAAAAAAAAAAAAGGCCGAGTGGACCTGTTGCAAGCCAAGGTCTCAAGAACCTTGAATTTAATGTATGCAGTTCAACTGCCTCTACCCAACTGTACTCATCCCTGCTCTGTTGGATTCACTACTTTCCTATCAGCTCCTGACTTTGGCATGAGAGACTTGCTAGGCTGTGAATTCAGCATTCTCTGAAATTCCACTTCAGCATCTTGCAATGGAATCTCGAGCCAACTTTTTAGCAAATCTGGCCTTCTCACCATAAGAGACGGAAGTCTCTTTGAACACTGTGAAGAAGGCTTCTCAGAGTCTCACTTTCTTCGCACTGGTGTTAATGACATGGAGCCTCTCACACTCTCCCGTCCGTGCAGTAACAGAGCTAAACCGCAGCACCAAGCGTGAAATCCTGCAGGTGCATATGCTGTCCACCTCCAACCGTCTTCCGGATTTAATTCCTG
>NW_006159861.1:924914-934000 GCF_000334495.1 Tupaia belangeri chinensis | reverse complement strand
ACCATTCATTCTTGGTATCAGCTTCACTAGATTAGGGAATACCTAGAGGTTAGCGAACCATTGTTTCCTGGTGTGTCTCCAAGAGTGTTTTCAGAAGAAATTGGCCTATGAGTGGGGAAGATCTGGCCTCGATGTGGGTGGGCACCATCCAGTCTGGAGGCCCAGATCGGACTGAAAGATGCCTGAGAGTTGAATTCTCTCCCTCCCTCCCTGTCCCAGAGCTGAGACAATCTTCTCTGGCCTTTGGACGCCAGAAAACTCAGGCTCTCTGGCCCTTGGACTCCCTGGGTTCTCAGATCTTTGGCCTTGGATCAAAGTGACATCACCAGCTTCCTGGTTCTGAGGCTTTTGGGCTCGGAATGAGTCAAGTTATTGGCATCCTTGTGTCTCCAACTTGCAGACAGCCTGCTCTGGGGCTTCCAGGCCACAAGAATCATGTGAATGTGAGCCAATTCCCCTCATACCAATATCTGAATGACTGTGTGTGTGTGTGTGTGTGTGTGTGTGTGTGTATATATATATATATATAATCTCCCTGATGCCTTCCTGCTTGCTGTTGCTCAAGGCCTCTGACTGAAGGGCTTTCCTCCCATGTGACAAGGCACGCTTCCCCACCTCTTCGTAGCCATTATTCAAATAGCGCTCACAAAATGATGCTTCCTGAACCATCCTACTTTTGTCTTTTTATTTTTTTTATTTTTGGAGAGGTTTTTGCTATAGGGTGCATGCCCTCGTCTGAAAGATAAAGGGAGACAGAAAGACAGAAAGCAAAAAATCACCCCCCCCCCCCCGCCCCAGGGGGATGGCCACACCACAATCTTTCTCCTCTATTCTCCTCTTGGGATCTTGGGCACGCACACACACCTGGCGCGAGTTTAAGCCACCTGGTCCGGGACTCGAACTGCGGTCAACTATATGGGAGTCCAGTGACATAGCCATTATACCCCTATTTTTGTCTTTAGGAATATTACTGACAGGATTGATTATATATGTATTGGGTCCCTGGGGAAAGTTGTGGCATGTTTTTGCATAGGAAAACATTGAGAGATTTTTGCTATAGGGGTGGTGCACTTGCCAGAGACAGAATGAGGCAGAGAGATAGAAAGCGAGTAATTACCACCCCCCCCGGGGGGGTGGGAGGGAGCCATGCCACAATTTTTTCTCCTCCATTCTCCTCTTGGGATCTTGAACACACACACACACACACACACACTTGGCATGAGTTTTAAATCATCAGGTCCAGGGCTTGAACCGCAGTAGACGACATGGGAATCCAGCGATGTAACCATTCCACCATCTGCTGGTCCCAGCATAGAAAAATATGTCACGACTTTCCCAATAACCTAATATCTCTCCAGGTGGAATGCTGAGCATCGTTAAGCCCTTGGTATATTTGCCCTGACTGTCAGAAAAATCATGCCTGACACGATCCGGTGTATCACAGCAGAAATTTACAAGCTCTAATTATGCACAGAGTACCTTCCTGATACTACCTGCCTGGCTTATTTGTGTCAGTAATGTCCCCAAGAACAGCTAGAACAGCCCACAGTCACACCCCAGGGCCGGAGCCACGGCCGTTCTCACATCCTTACTGAAGGCCTAATGACAGCCGTCTTTGTTCACATACACTGGTCAGTTTGCTGCTGAGTGGCCTGCTTGTTATAAGTAATGGAAGTAAGCAGGGAACAAGGAATCAAGACTTGAGACAAGAAAACCGCCCTGGTGGTGGTACGGTAGTAGGCCACACAGGCTGAGCCGTGAGGAGTCTGTGACTGATGGCTGTCTGCTCCTGAAGGTCGGTTTAGACCGTATTTACAAGTGGGATGCTTGAGTAACCAGTGCTCGATGGAGAGTCAGGGAATGGTTCAGAACAAGAACAAGGTCCCGTCTGCTGTGTCCTCCCTGCATGGTCCGCTCGGCGTTTCATGTGCATTAGCACATCTCATCTTTACGAACACCCTGTGAGGCAGGTACGCTCATCCTTACCTACAGAGCAGAAAACTGAGGCCAAGAGAACGTACTTGCACCTGGTCCTGGGAGAGAAAGTGGCAGAGCTCTGAACTCATCCCAAACCTGATAGGCTATAAAGTTGGCGGTATTCGGATCCCTACCACCAATCTTTGAATCAAGAAAAGGAGCTCTAGTTGTCATTTGTCAAGGACCATCAAACGGGAATAAGTTTTGTTGTGTCTTGGTCTCAAATGTTCGTCTACTTTATGAAGATATTTTACTTGATGATCATTCAGAAGTTTTCTGCCTACGCTATTCCATATGTTCAATCAGTCATTTCCTTCACGAGCTTGCAGTGAGTGCCTGGAAATTGTCAAGTCCACCTCTAGGTTATCTGGATGCTAAAAGTTCAAGTCACTTACTTTACCTGGATTACTTTTTTCATAGACGATTTCATCAGGAGACAGAAATGAACCATCGACTTACGTTTTTGCTTCTTTCTCACCACTAATATTAGTTTTTTCACTAACAGTAGGGTGAAATCCTTCTTACCTTAGTAATACGCTTTTTTCATTCTAGAGAGAGTGTATTTATTGAAAACCCTTCATATTTATGTTATCTACTATGTTTTTCTTATTTCCCTTTTAGCTCTTTATTAATGGAAAAAGAGCCTCCAATGTTTTCTCCGATGCTTGAAATCTATTACTTAGACCATGAAGCTGATGCCAGAAAAGCGTAAGATCTTTTATGATCACACATTTTTATATTCCAGAAACTGTAAATGCTTCCCACTTACGTAAAGGCAAATACTCGCGCTATTCTGGGCTTTCACGTTCTCACTCTGCGTGCCAGAGATGCTTCCTCGCCTATGGGTGTAATCCATTTTACTCATTACCAAGATGTCTGTCATACTCCATGCCAGTAACCTCCTTTGCGTAGGTATAGGTTTAATGTCTGTGTAAGATTTTCATTTTGAAATAGAAATATTTATTTCCTTCTTCTTTCAAAATAATACCAGGAGAGATATCTACCCTGAATCAACTTACACTAAGTTATTTTGTGGCCCAGTGGTCACAGGTTGGTTTCCCCCAGAAATCGGCCTCCAGGGGGCTGATGGGCTCCATGGTACTGGGTATTTGTTTGACTCCACTAATGCTTTTCCTGCCCTTTCCCTGACTCTGTTCTGTAGCACAAGGAATGCCATCTTCCTGGCTGCTCACTGCTCTTGCCAACTGGCTTCTGGACAGGTTATCCCTGGTGAAAACTAGAACATGGGACTAAGAGAGAAACCAAGGTACTTCTTCCTCTCTGAGGGAAGCATAGACCCCACGACGCCATCTTCGGCAGTGGCCACATCTCCTCCACTCACGCAGAACGGCCTCTCTGTAGATCCAGATGGTGACTGACTGAGCTTCAAGCTCCCTGTGGGGAGCCCCACTTCTAGACATGGTACCGTCATCGTCACACCGCCGTTGTTACTCTCTGGTTTGCTTCGTTGTACTTGGGTCCTTGCCCCACAGATCGGGGCTCCCTCCCATGTGACCTCGTCACTGCGGAGCACCACGTCACCACTGCACCACGACCGAGGGCCCTGAGCAAAGGCTTTTCTCTCTTTTTAAATTTTGTTGCAGGTGTATATACTCGCTAGAGAGACAGAGAGGGAGAGAAAGTGAGAAATCATCCCCTGGGGGTTGACCACGCAGCAATCCCCCCTCATCCACTCTCCTCTTAGATTTTGAGCCCCCCCACACACGCCTAGAGTGTTTTCCAAGCTGTCAGTCTGAGGTCAGCCTGTGGACTCCAACCTTCACCCCTGTACCGCTGGACGGCCCAACGAAGACTTGGGCTGCATGTCAGATAACACGTGAATCCAGCTGCTAAAACAATAGCGAAGGCACAGATGTACCGGCTGTCCATGGAGCCTTTCATTCAAAACCCGCTGCAGCCACGCAGGAAAGCCCTGGGTCTGCCCCTGAGCGTGCAGATGCTGAGACCCGGCACCGCACACCACCCTGCCCTGCACGGGCTTGAAATAATCAGCACGGGTCACAGCTATTGTGGATTGTTTTGGCAAGAGATTTTTCTTTCTCGTGTGTGTTTAATTGGGTTAAAAACATGTACTGGGATTTGCAGATAGAATAATGGTTACATCACTGGACAGCCACATGGCTGACCATGGTTTGAGCCCTGGACCTGGTGGTTTGAAACTCATGCGGGGCATGTGTGCACATGTGCCCCAAATCCTGAGAGAACAAGGAAGAAGGGATTGTGGTGTGGCCATCCCACTGGGGGTCATTTCTGGTTTTCTGTCTCTCTGTCTCTCTGGTGAACACATGCACCCAGGACAAAAATCTCTCTGAGGAAAAGTAAAAGCATTTACTAATTGCACAGTATTTTGGGGGTACTCTGGCTCTGAGGATGAAGTAATAAACAAAATACACACCTTGTCCTTTAGGAAATTTTTATCAAAGGGCCACAGACAAATGTCTAAGTGCTTACAATATTGTTTAAGACATTGTGACATTGTGGTTGGCATAATGTGGTGTGAGAATCCAGCAGTCGGGAAATCTAGGTTTGCTCCTTGGAGGAGGTGGCATAGGAGAAGAGTTAACATTCTTTCTGAATAAAAATACATAACCCCATAGGGGACATTTTTTTGAGTAACACAATGGAAATCAAACATCAATTTATTTTTAAAATAAGCACAAATAACAGGGTGATTAATTTATAAGATCCAGTTTATAAATATTATACAAGCTGTAATTACATTAACTACCATGCCTCCGTCAACGCCACTTGAGGGCAATTGCTAATGAAAGGAATTCCGTAAGATTTCAGCGTCAAACACATTTTTCTATAATTAAGTCATAGAGGATGTTTTACTTGCCTAAGTTCTCCTTATCCTTCATAAAAATAAAATGTAATTAGGGCCATAATTAGTAAAGTTGCTCATTATTCTTAATTAGACATTATCCAGACATCACGATTATCACACACACCAATTATTTGCCAATGTGCCATATTAATATAATTAGTCTTACATTTAATAAACAGCCAAATGTGACAAGGAAAGCCAACGAGCAGGTCCCCGTCTGGAGCTCCATCCTTAGCTTGCACGCGGTTGCACATGGCCCACCAGCTCCTTTCAATGACTTGGCTCTGCTTCGTTCTGAGCTTTAACTCTCAGTAACTTTCTCTGAATTCAGTTACCAAATTCTAATAAGGTCTGAGCTACCGGCGTTGTGATCACAGCCTCTGACACTCAGCCAGCCTCTGATCTGTCTCTGTTTGCTTTCTTTCTTCGTTGCTGGTTTTGTCACAGGGCCTGTGCTACCACGGGAGAGGGAAAGCGAGAAATCACCCCTGGGGGTGAAGGATGGCCGCCCACAAGCTCTTCTCCTTCAGTCTCCTCTTGAAATTTTGGGCAAGTATGGACACACGCTTGGTGTGATTTCAAGCCATCAAGTCTAGGACGTGGACTGTGGTTGCTACGTGGGAGTCCAGCGCCATAGCCCCCTCACCCCCTGCCGGTCCCTCTATGGGCTTCCCAGCACCATTTGTGACCGTGACGATCATGACTTTGAGACTCCCTTCTCTTTTCTCTCTTAGAAGATGAAGGGACTTTCTCTCTTATGAAGAACGATGAGGCCATTCAAGGCGATATTTGATGCACTTCATTATAAAATATGAAAAGTCATAGTTTTGACTATTGGTACCAATATCTTCAGGAAAATCTCTAAGCACTGAGAAATAGTCAAGCTCACAGTGAAAAAATAAAAGTTTTTCAAAATGTAATTTTCCCAGCAAAGCTCAAATTTTATCCTTGCGTATATATATATATCATGAATTACATTCCTTAGAAAGGTAGGCTTGCTTTGTTTATTTTCTAGAAAATGCTTGCCAAATTCTCAGTTCTGAATAATCAATTACTCTTCCACATGAAACTGGGATTTTGGGCACACATGCCCGGCATGAGTTTCAAACCACCAGGTCCAGGACTCGAACCATGGTCAGCCATGTGGCTGCCCAGTGACATAACCATTATGCTATCTGCAGATCCCAGTACATGTTTTTAATCCAATTAAACACACACCCGAGAAAGAAAAATCTCCTACCGAAACCATCTGCAATAGCTTTGATCTGTGTTGATTATTTCAAGCTCATATGGTTCATAGGTGAAACAATTGCACAATGCATTTGGGATAACTGTTGTATTTTAGTAGCTAGTGTAAGAGCTTTATTTGTAATTTTCTTTCTGACACACAGACCATTTCATAATTGAATAATTAAGAATCAAGATTTAATAATATTAGTCATTTCTTGTCTCATTCAATACATTCGTAAATAAAATTGCCTCTTTAAACAACTGCAGGTCACTGAAAGTGAAGAATGCACTGATTTGTATCATTGAGGGCCACTGCTCGACGATTTCATCTGTCATTGCTTTCATAAAATCAGTATAGTGACCTGCAGATGGTGTAATGGCTATGGCGCTGGACTCCCATGTGGTCGACCGTGGTTTATGTCCTGGACCTGGCAGCTTAAAAATCTCATGCTGGGCACATGTGCATGCTTGTCCAAGATCCTGAGAGGAAAATGCAGGAGAAGGGATTGCAGCATGGCCATCCTCCTGGGGGGAGATAACTTCTCATTCTCAGTTTCTCTGTCTGTCTCTCTGGTAAATGCACGTACCCTATAGCAAAAACAAACAAACAAAACAAAACAAAAACCTCTCTTAAAAAGTCAGTATAAATATCCTTGCAGTGAAAAAAATAAAAAATGTCATAATACATTTTGAGATATTTTTGATCTAGTGGACCCCCAAAGGGATCCATGTACTAAACTCTGGAAATCACTGCTCAATATAAAACCCCGAAGAATATTTTGGCAGAAAAAATAGCATAAATAAAGATGAAAACAGCACGTATTTATCAACTGCACCTAGTTATTAACAAGAGTTTATAGGCACCAGCAGAGGCCATAATAGCTGTATCATTGGACTCCCACGTGGCCAATCATGGTTCAAGTCCCAGACTCGGCAGCTTGAAACTCACTCTGGATGTGTGTGCATATATGGCCAAAATCTTTCAAGGAGAGTGGAGGAGAAAGGATTGCAGCATGGCCATCCCCCTCCCCCAGGGGTGGTTTCTCACTTTCTGTTTCTGTCTCTCGAGTGAGCGCATGCACCCTATAACAAAAATCTGTCCAAAAAAAGAGCTTAAAATTATGAACAGCTTGCTTACTCTCTCTCTAAATGCAATCTACTACTCTTTCTTTTTTTAACATTTTTTTAAGGTTTTAGCCATAGGGTATGTGTACTCACTGGAGAGAGACCCAGAGAGACAGCGAAAGGAAAGTGAAAAATCACCCCACAATCCTGTCTCTTCCATTCTCTTCCTGGGATTTTAGGCATGCACATACATGTGCCTGGCATGATTGTTAAGCTACCAGGTCTGGGACTTGATCTATGATCAGCCATATCGCAGATCAGTACTTTAACCACCGTTCTGCTTGCTGGCCCAATGTACTACTCCTCTTCGTCTCCATGCCCTTTTATCCTAGAGCATTATCAGGAGAGGAGCTGTGGAGTCCACCTGCATCTTGTGGTCCACTCTGCTGATAGGGTCAGCAATACCCTACTTCTCTCTTAGAGGCTCTATTTATCTTCTAAATCTGTAGAATTGTACTGTCCAGTGACATAATAGCCATTATTCTAATGTGTTTATTTAAATTAGACTTAAATATATATTTTAAGTTATTTTTTTGAGAGGTTTTTGCAATAGGGCACGTGCACTCGCCAGACAGACAGAGAGAGACAGAGAGACAGAAAGCGAGAAATCACCCCCCAGGGGGGATGGCCATGCCACAATCCCTTCTCCTCCATTTTCCTCTTGGGATCTTGGGCATGCACGCACACGTGCCCGGCGTGAGTTTTAAGCCACCGGGTCTGGGACGCGAACCGCGGTCGACTACATGGGAGTCTAGCAACATAGCCATTATGCTAACTACTGGTCCCTTAAATTTATTTTTAAGAGGTTTTTGTCTTAGGGCACATGTGCTTGCTGGAGAGAGAAGGAGACAGAGACAGTGAGAGGGAAAGTGAGAAATAATTTCCCAAGGGGGGATGACCATGCTGAAATCCCTTCTCCTCTGTTCTCCTCCTGGATCTTGGGCACTCATGCACATGTGCCCAGCATGAGTTCCAAGTCACCCGGTCTAGGACTCAAATCGCTATGAACCATGTGGGAGTCCAGTGACATAACCACTACACCATCTGCTGGTCCCAGACATAAATAGTTTTTAAAAGTCAGTGCTTCACCTAAACTAGTCATATTCCTAGCGTTCAATATCACATGTGGCAGAGACCAGTAGTTGGTGTAATGGCTACGTTGCTGGACTCCCATGTAGTCTACTACGGTTAGAGTCCCAGACCCGGTGGCTTAACCTCACATTGGGCATGCTTGCGTGCGTGCCCAAGATCCCGAGAGGAGAATGGAGGAGAAGGGATTGTGGTGTGGCCATCCCCCTGGGGGGGGGGTGATTTCTCACTTTCTGTCTCTCTGTCTTTATGGTGGGTGTGCACGCCCTGTAGCAAAAACCTCTCCAAAAAAAAAAAAAAATCAGACGTGGTTAATATTTGTGTCCTCTAGCTCCCATTTTCCTATTTCTATCGTACTTGCTTTTTGAGCTCACTAAGATGAGGGTACAGCCAGACACCAGTGTTCCATGACTAAGGAGCCACTCGCTCTCCCCCATACAGTAAGTCTCCCCTGACCAGAATGCTTGGCTACTATCACTTGTGTGGTTCTGTGGTTTGAAAGTGCCCCACGACATTCATGTGTCAGAAACTGAATCCCCAACACAACAGAGTTGGGGGGTAGGACCTTCAAGAGGAAGAGATTAATGTCATTATTGAGAGACTGGGTTAGGTCCTCCGGGAGGTTGCTCCGTGTTTTTTTCTCTGTCCCACACACTCCTTTGCCCTTCCACATCTCATCATAAGAGAATGCAGCCCCAAAGTTCTCCCCAAATGCCAGCATCCTGGTCTTGGACTTCTCTGCCTCCAGGACCACAAGCTAAGCACACTTCTACTGTTTATCTATCATGTGTCCCCAGGCATTCTGTTAGAGCAGCAG